>NW_019944534.1:40310-42870 GCF_002910315.2 Salvelinus sp. IW2-2015 | reverse complement strand
GTTGTTACAATACACATTAAGAAACAATGGAATAAAAAACAAAGTTACATTTGGGTCGATGGGTGAACATGACAGTCACAGTGCAATTAGAATTTATAGTCTTTAAGAATCAATGGGTGTATATATAATTAATTCAAAAGTCCAGAAATGTATGTAGCAATAGCAGATTGCCACTTTAATAAGGTGCATAACAGTAGTTAGACCAAGCACAATTTCAATTTGTTTGCTTGCCTCAATTACTTAAAAATCTGTCTTCTCGTCCCCTTCACCTGCACTGATTGGAAAAACTTGACAGGTGAAACAACATGGTGAAAGCTCATCTTTAGTCCATTGACTTATGTATCCCCGCACATTGACTCGGTACCGGCAGTGGAACATATTTGTAACCACACAGCAGAGGCTGTTGCAGGGAGAATGGGGAGAGTGGTCCTCCCTGAACCTTGAATTAGGGTAGCTACCTTTGGCTGTATGTTCAGGCCCTTCAGAACCATGCTGACTGCTGCATCATTGCGAGGACACTCCAGTAGTCCTCCCTGGCTCTCATGGAACAGACAGTCCACTGTGAGTATTACATCACTTCTGGTCACTAGTCTGCTGCTGTCAGGTACAGTGTAGTCTGGGTTGAAGGTGTGATGCAGCACTACCAGAATGACATTTTTTCCAGCTGTCAAGAAGGTGAGGGAATATGTCAAWATAAACCAATAAGCCTCTCAAATAAACWATTTAGTAATGTAATTTAMGCTGTTGATACATTTTGAGTAAATCTGGTGTGGAAAGAGAATATCTGGTATAGAAGGAAATAACWTTGCTTGAGAAGTCATATTTGGGATAAATTACTGTACTTGGAATCTGTTGCAGTGCTGCTTCAATATCAGTCCCGACGCGGGAGACGATGGGACAGAAAGCCATGATGACATCACTCTCCACTGGCGACTTCACATCCGTAAAGCATCTTGTGGTGTTGTTGAGTCGTCTCATAAACTGAATATGAGAATCCAAAGTATTGCCAGTCTCAACTGTGTAGTAGTTCATCTCGGGTGCTCCTTAGACAAGAAAGATAAATCAGAAATGTCATTGATAAAAGTATTAATGTTTTTGTTAATTGACTCAATGGATATTTGGTTCATACTTCAGACAGATATAAGAGTACAGTTGGTTTAACCATTTACTTGATAGTTCACCCCTTCATCAAAATATAGAATTACACCAAAAAAAACTGTTGAAAATTACCTTTGTGTTCAATCATGGATCTAAAGGAAGTAAATGAACAGACAAATGGGTTTATTAGATAGATACATTCAGGATAGGCAAACTACAACCAGGGTACAAACCATGAAGATAAACTATCTTTCTCTACCGTGCAAACTGTGTACAGCAGTGTGAGGCTATTTCACATTCTAAACATGTACTTTTTTGCTCTAATCTTTCACAATATCCAGCTCTAGAGTACTTTACCACCTCAGTCCTTCCACTGGACCACATGATTTATTGGAATTAGAAAGTGAAAGTAATGTGTTATTGTAAATGTACTTACTGCCTCTGTTCAATTCTACATTCATAGAATTACTCATCTAGAAAACATTCCATTAAATTCGGTACTACCAGTTTCCACTTAACCATGTGTACTGTTTTATTACTGTTGTAGACATAGAATATTAAATGATCACAAAACCTTTCATGACACCTACCCAACTGTAAATGATAGTTATGGTGTTCATATTGAACATGAATTTTTAATTAAATGAAATTAGGAAAGTAGACTTACCCTGCAGTTATGGGATTATTTTCTGTTGACTTATGGTATTCATATTGAACAGGGAATTTTAAATTAAATTAAATTAGAAAGTAGACTTACCCTGCAGTTATGGGATTATTTTCTGTTGACTGTATTGCAGTTGTGGCTTGAAGTGATTTGTTCTAAGAGCAAAGAGAAAGTGAAACTGAACAGCATGAGATAATAAGGGGAGGGGGCAATTTTTTCAGAAAGTCACAAATGCTGAGTTTACACAGGCAGCTGCATTCTGATTTTTCTTCCACTAATTGGTCTTTTGASCAATCACATCAYATCTTTTCACAACAGATKTTTTTCAGAGCTGATCTGAAAAAAACATCAGAATTGGGCTGCCTGTATGAACACAACCATCTAGGCAATCTATAGTTCAAACAACAAAGTGGGCACCACTGATTTGGTAAACAGCTGAGGGGTGGGGCTGGAAAAATGTAACCACGCTCACATTTATAGACAGAGCTATGGATGCACCACCATGCATGATATCAGAATTATAGTTTTAGCCATGGTTTGAGGCTATATAGTGTTTGTTTACAATTACACATTTAAAAACAATGGAATAAAACAAGTTTATATTTTGGGTTCTGATGGGGTTGACAGTTGAAGTAATCTCACAGTGCAATTAGAATTTATAGTCTTTAAGAATCAATGGGTGTATATATAATTAATTAATTCAAAAGTCCAGAAATGTATGTAGCAATAGCAGATTGCTACTTTAATGTGCATAACAGTAGTTAGACCAAGCACGATTTCAATTTGTTGCTTGCCTCA
>NW_019944534.1:20962-34420 GCF_002910315.2 Salvelinus sp. IW2-2015 | reverse complement strand
CACAGTGCAATTAGAATTTATAGTCTTTAAGAATCAATGGGTGTATATATAATTAATTCAAAAGTCCAGAAATGTATGTAGCAATAGCAGATTGCTACTTTAATGTGCATAACAGTAGTTAGACCAAGCACGATTTCAATTTGTTTGCTTGCCTCAATTACTTAAAAATCTGTCTTCCGCGACCTTCACCTGCACTGATTGGAAAGACTTGACAGGTGAAACAACATGGTGAAAGCTCATCTTTAGTCCATTGACTTATGTATCCCCGCACATTGACTCGGTACCGGCAGTGGTGGGAAAAGTACCCAACTGTCATACTTGAGTGAAAGTAAAGATAGAAAATGACTTAAGTAAATTTAAAAGTCTCCCATTTAAATCTACTTGAGTAAAAGTCTAAAAGTATTTGGTTTTAAATATACTTAAAAATCAAAAGTAAATGTAATTACTAAAATATACGTAAGTATCAAAAGTAAAAGTATAAATTATTTTTTATTTGTTATATTAAGCTAACCAGACGACACCATTTAATTTGTAAAATGTATTTACGTATAGCCAGAGGTACACTCCATCTGCCGCTGACTGGATGTTTTTGTTTGTCGAACCGTTCATTCTAGGTACACACTAAACACTGTAATGCTTGAAAAGCCTAGGAGGCCAGCCGTTTCTGAGATACCAGCCGTTTCTGAGATACATATTACGCTCAAAGTGGCTTATGTCACTCGTAGTTTTTGATTACAGTTTTTCCCAATTGTTTACACACTAAAATTGGAACTTGAAACGCAATCACCGAAACCTAAAACTCATGTACCAAATCCCTAAACCAAATCTGCAAAATTGCAAACACAATTCCTGCTTTACACTCAATTCTATGTCACACTTTTTGCAAAACACTACACGCAGTTCTCTACATTAGGCACAGCATTCAAAAGGAAAATCTCTTTAGTCCCTTTGGAAAGCAATGCCAATCACAATGCCAAGCTCTATACACCAATTGGCAACACCCACTCCTCACAGGTGTAAACACTAGTTGCTGAATTGTTCACTTAGATATCAGAGCTTTAGCACTATAAAAAGCCACAGATGAGCTCTCCTGTTTTGGAGGAAAATGGAAGTCAATGGTGAAGCAAGAGCTGGAGGTAAAGGAGTGAGAGGAAGAGGAGGAGGACGAGGAAGGACAGTTGTCTCAGATGGGCCACATTGGTTGACCATGTGCTTAACCATGGATTGAGTATAAGGGAGGCTGGGCAGAGAGTTCAGCACAACCTGAGCCGCTACACAGTTGCATCTATCATCCGTACATTCAGGAATGACAACCGATCTACACTATGCTCTTTATGTATGTATACTGCAGTCCAACATATCAGTAGGCCTATGTTACTCAGTGATTGATGGCCAATGTTACAGTAATATAATTTCATATTGAAAGAAAATAGATTATTTTAGCTTACTGTAACCAATCATATATTTGTGGATTTTCTACAGAACTGAGAGACGACCAGGCCATGGTGGGAGACACCGGCTGTTCACACCAGAACAGGAGATCGCTATTGTGAACATGGTGGTGGCAAACAATAACATTAGACAGCGAAAAATCCAGAACCACATAATTGCAGACAACACAATATTCAATAACCTTCACCAGGTGGTCTTGTCAACATTGGACCGTGCATTTCAGTGCAACTGAATCTGGATGAAACAGATGTACAGGATGCCATTTGAGCAAAACTCAGAGGGTTAAAGAACAGCGCTATGAAAATGTGCAAGTAAGTACTATACTGTGAATTTACTATCATATCAGCACTGTATAGTGTGATTAATTTCTTTACTATTAAATGAGAGAAATGTATCACATGTCAGAGTTATACTTAAACTAAATCTTGAATGACTTATTAATACGGGAGCAAGTCAATACAACACACACATATAAAGTGAATTGATTGAGTGCTCTACGATAATGATGGCTGGTCGACGATTCCTTGAGAGCCCCGAGACAAAAGTACAAAGGTCTTTTTATAGCCACCTCCCACCTTTCAACCTACATGACGAACAACAGATGTATAGAATGGGTCACAAGGTTAAGATTTGTATGAAAGATACCTATAATTCATAGAAGACAGTATCTGCTGTGTCAACAGTCTTCATTGTGTAGAGACCAGTGTCTGGCCCCCCGACTCCATACTGGAGCCATGTCTTCCTGGTACCGTATAAAACAGAAACATTAACTCATGCTCTTTAGGTTTTATCACCCAAAATACATCGTAAATCTTCTGTCAGTGTTATCTCCCAGAGGCCTTTCTCAGAAAACACACACAATAGTTATAAGAATCCTCTTATGTTGCATATAACAACCATTTGAGTATTATAACATCTTGCAATTTTCCACCATAATAGACACATTACAGCAATGTAATCAAGTGTATTGTGCCTCACCATACTGACTGCTCTAGGTCTATGTCACATTGTCTTGTTATCTGTTTCAGAGAGTCTTGGAGCTGGATGCCGCTGCAATTCAGCACGTTTATATTTACATTGAGGCTGGCTTCAACCTTGTCACATCTGCTCCTGCTACGCCCTCTGGTGTTCATCCGGTGTCTTCTTGACCTGCAGTTACTCCCCCAGTACACTCTCTCTCTCCCTCTGTGTGATTGTGTGGTTCGAGACAGGTGTGCTGGAGTCAGAGCAGATCCCTACCAGCTGCAATTGGAAGGGTTTTTTCCAATTCAGTTTCAAATTGGGTATGCAGAAGGATGGAAATGTTTTTTGAAAAATGGATTTAAGTTGTTTCTAAAGAAAGGGGAGTGGAAACATTTTAATGGGTGTCAAAATGCCCTGAATCCTAAGAATTTCCTGTGAAGACTGATCACCTTCACTAGAAATGTTTTGGAACAGGTGGGATTTAATTATTAAAATGATTAAGAAACACTAGACTCTATTCAAAGTGTATAATTACTTTGAAATGATAATTTTAAGGCATGGGAGAGAATATCACCACAACAAGTGGGWGTGGAGCTCAAACCCACCCTAACCGACTGAATAGTGAGGGACAACTGTGTCTGATGACCTGTGAACTGTATCTAAAAATAGACATGCTGAAATTATATTTGCTGGGAGAATAATGACTAAAAGGAATTGGGGTACTGACCTTTTATTACCAGGCCACTCATGAGAGAAAAACTGAGACAAAAGGGCTATTTGGAAAATAGATATTACTGGTAATAAAAGTTTTTAGTATAAATGTTAATTATTAAAGGGATGATGTGTATTGAATAGATAAGTTCAAATTTGAGTTAAAGTAAACACTAAGGACTGTTATCCTGAATATTGGGTTGGAAAATTTATTTTAAAAAGAACGGTTTAGTTATTTGGATATAGAACTGTTTAAATTTACTAGGCCTAGGGAAGCTTTGGAAACTAATCCTGAGACAGGGTGGTTGACAAAACTTACAGAATATTAGAATTAAAGTTTTTTTTTGTTTCTTTTGTGTTATAGTGTCATTGGAATTGTAATGATATAATGTAATAATATAAGTAATTGAATAAAAAGGTAGTCTGTTGTGCGATGATACCCAAGGATGAAGAAGAAAGAGACCAACAATAACATTGGCATAGAATGAAACGGATGGACGTTTTCCCCAGGTTTAATTACATTAAAAATAGTGGTAATTTATTGCAAATGTGCAGTTATTATAATTTATTTTTCTCTTTTTCTCGTTTGGTCAATTTATTTTTGTTTTGAGGAACATAAGATTGTATATATTGTTCCTGAGGAGGGAATGATATATAAATTGATTTAAGAATGTTTTAAGTATGTATCAAACAATGGAAGGAAATTATCAGTAGTGACTCATGTGTTATGGGTTAGAAAAACTGTGACTACATTGGGGGATATGAGGGGGCTCATAAATGAAGGTAATGGTAGTGAAGGGGTGTTATTTCTAGAAACTATGTATAAAAATAGAGATCATTCACAGAAAAGGAAAGACAGCTGGCTGTGTAAAATATAGGGACAATTCTAAAGTAAATAGAA
This sequence comes from Salvelinus sp. IW2-2015, assembly GCF_002910315.2. Lineage (NCBI taxonomy): Eukaryota > Metazoa > Chordata > Actinopteri > Salmoniformes > Salmonidae > Salvelinus > Salvelinus sp. IW2-2015. The sequence continues at coordinate 30,393 of NW_019944534.1, read as the reverse complement.
CAATTCACATACCTAAATTATGGTAAAAGTAATAAGTGGTGACATTTTGAACACTAGAGCAAAAGTTTAAGAAACTTATGACTTAGTTTTGTTAGGGTTGGATATTCTTTCAACTGGAAGACACTTGACTGATTACATGTTATTTTACAGCAGTTGCTGTAGGGACCATCATTTGACTATCATTATGAAATTTCTGTGGCAGGAGGCCAGGTATATTGAAAGGCAGATGTTTACAATGGGCTGTTATTTAAAAATTAAGATTTGTGATCTTGCTATAAGAAGAAAGTCTGTTGTCAGGAAATAACCCATGTGTTAGTGTGTATGTCTCAGGAAAAAACAGCAGAAATGGAAGGGCTGAATTCTGGAGACTGAGTGTACATCAAGATACACCAGGCTGGGGGTATACTTCTTACAAACTGCAGTGGTAAAGATCTTCATGTCTCTCTGTGTGGGTGTATAAGTCTCACGAGAAGTGAGGTCCACGTGAATAATGGTGAGCTTGAAAACACCATGACAGAGGACGTGGAACCAGAGAGAGAGAGAGAGAGAGAGAGAGACTAGATTCCACTATAGACATACTGGGTTGAGTTTGGGGCTATTGTTTTATTTTTTAATGCATCATGTGAAAAATAATAGATTATAGGATATTGTACTCTAAACAACATGTTAAAGGACATTGATGTGAAAGCATATACAGTGTTGAATTACTCAAGAAGATAATGTTGATTAAGGTTATGCACATGATTATCAGTTGAAATGGAGCAGAGGGAAACTAAGTAAAAATGACATGATTTGGGAACACTCTCAGAACCTGGGGCCGAAAGGGGAAGACTGGGTGGAAGCATGAGGAACTTTTTTAGGGCTTTTATTTTTGTGGAGTCCAGCAGAAAAGTATCCTGAGGCATAGAGCAGGTAAAGAGAGAGTGGAATTGTCATGGTCTCAGATTTCAGTTATGATATATTTTATGCATAACACATAACATTGTCAATCTGTTTGTTTTGTCTTTTGTTTCCAAGTCTTATGTTTAGGAAACCAGAAGGAGAGGGTTCGCCAGCTTAGCTGGAATGTCATTTGTTGTGTGATGAGTGATGGAAGTAAGAGGATGTATGTGTAAATACAGACAGAGCCATAAGTCTAAGTCTGAATGCCTCACAGAAAGAAGGCAGAAACCTGACCAGGACGAGAGGTTCGCGCGTGATGAGCCAAGGGGACAGAAGGACCTCTCCTCCCAGGAGATCTAGTCTACGTGCGAGTGTTCCGAGGAAGTGGGATCAACGAGGAGAGAAGGACCTATGAGGGTGGCCAAAGCAACAAGAACGGCCGTCCCAAGTGAAAGGAAGCCAGACGTGGTACCATCTGAACCACTGCACCTGAGTCCTCAACAGAGAGAAGGACACAACATATAGAGATGAGGACACGAGGATGCTGACCGGAGGGAGCCGAGGCAGGAGCAGGGAAGCGAGAGACAGAGGCCAAGAAAACGAAAATAAGTGAAGCCAAAATGCGACACGTGCCAACTAATGCACCCAGAAGAGAGAGGCTCACAGAGAACAAATGAGAAACATCTCTTCCTAAAATTGAAACCTTCCAGATGGAAGCAGTCCGGCTAGGAGGGAGCCTAGGGGAGAAGAGGAAGAGAAACCTCAGAGAAACGAAGGGGATTTCCCCACAATTGACTTTAACTCTTGAAGGTCTCTTTACAGACAATTGAAGTTAGAAACACCAAAGAATTGACATTGACATAACAGAAGTAACAGTGAGATGCTAGTATAGAACAACAGACTCATGGCACAATCAAGATGTATGGTGAAGAGGAAGAGAAGAGAGGAACCAGCCAAACAATCCAAAAGACTGAAAAGGTTAGAATCTCTGTTCCACCTCAATCATAACAGAAGCAGGAGAAGAAGTCTATTCCTAATAAGGATCAAACCCTTCGAGATTGCACTCTGTGGATGGACACATCACCAAACAAAGGGAGAAGTCGTTTGGCACCGAAAGGACCGAGTAATCAAGAAAGACGAGTGGGTGCTCATCATGAACAAGATTGACCAGTGGAAGTGAAGACCTACCCCTGCACCTGAACAGGAAGAACCTGTGACACGACACAACAAGGGTGGCGGCTGCTGTGACGACCACAAGTAGCTACACTAAGATGACATCGACTGCCTTACCAAGCAGACACCGTACCCCAAAGCACCTGAGACTCAGAGTCAGGAGAGTTTTTTACTGACATTTGGAACTTCTGATAACTCTAATGATCTACCTCAGAATTAAGAACATTGTAAAGCGACAGAACTAGATGTATCAGAATCAGAACCACTCAAGGACAGCACAGAGAAGAAGTAGTGAAGAACGAGTGGTACGGAATGGGCTAAGTATATGGCAAACACACAGAATGGACATTGTATTTGTGTTAGAAAATCACCTTTTGTCTGATCTTTTAATAGTCTCTGAACCGGCATCATTTAAAAACTGTGTAAGTTGGAAAAATGACCACTGTCAATAGAAATATTCTATCCTTGTGTGACATAGAATGTAGGATGCTCTGGGTAAGCACTAGGGGTAAACTATGTTGAATGAGACATTGCTGGAGACAATGATTTGCTGCTATAACATTAGAATGAATTAAATGGACGTCATATAGAAGAAGTACCGTGTTATAGGAAAATATGAATGTTTTTACAGACACCACACCGAAGGAATTGACGTAGGAAACACCACTGTAGAATGTGATACTATTTGGGTGTTAGAGAATGTGGGAGTTCGTAAAAGTAATGATAAAGGGTTGATTATGAATAGAAAAGAGTTGTGTAGTCACATAACGCAGGTTGTGCCATCTCTTACTATGTTGACAAATCAAGACAGAGGTATTGCTGATAGTTTCTGGATGTGTGGAAAGAACAAACTGTTTAATGTATTGCCTGATGGATGGATTGGTCTTTGTGCCTTAGTTAGAGCAATTAAATAGGTTACTATTATTAAATCACCCTATGATGACTATGTTAAACCTAGAGTTAAAAGGGCTTATGAGAAGGATCCTGAGGTGTACCTTGATGCAATTGGACAGCCTAGAGGTGTACCTCGGGGATTTCAAGGCCAGAGATGAGGTTAAATCAGGATTTGAATCTATATTCTTGTGGATAACACCAAATAAGAACTTAGAGTGGATTCATTAACTATACTGACTCGGCTCTAACGGCGTTGGGGGAACAGGTACAGGCTACCAGTAAAATGACATGGCAAAATAGACAGGCTCTCAATTGGCTCTTAGAGGAGAAGGGTGGAGTTTGTGTCATGTTTGGGGATGACTGTTGCACCTTTATTCCCAATAACACTGCACCTAATGGATCCTTTGCTATTGCTATGGCCAAACTTAAAGGATTACGAGCAGAAGTAAAGGCTAATGCTGGGTTTGACTCTCATGTTTGGGATTGGTTAGACCTAGCATTAGGAAATTGGGGAGCTATGTTTGCTAGGATGGCCATCATGCTGGGAGGAGGGTTATTAGCTCTGGGTATTGTATTTTGTTGTGTTTTACCCTTGGTAAAGTCACTAGTGGTCCAGACAACAGTTAAACAGATGTCTGTAAGGAGAGCTGACCCTCCGGTGGTAATTGATCCTGTACCTGGAAGCCCAGGCCATTATACCAATAAATATGGAAAGCCTTGCAATGCGGTTGGTGGACCTCTGGACTGCCCCTTTGGTAACCCTAACTGTCTCTATGAAGTGATTGGGGGGGTGGTCATGCGTGTCACGGTTCCCTGTATATGTTTAATTACCCAGTTCAGATGAATGTTTACTCATACATGTCCACAAAAAGTGTAATTTGCGTCACAATTGCAAGTGGTGTACAAAAATTCATGAGGATGGTCATTACCATCACCCAGAACCTTTTTTCTGTGCAAAGTGTCAAAGAGGAGATTGTCTTATATGTAAGGATGAGGACTGTGCTCTTATGTAAAGGGGTTTTAGCATATCTATCTTGCCTAATGCTTTGTGTTCTTTGTAACCTCAGGCAAGGCTACATACTACATGCTCATGCTTCATCAAAATGTAATGGTTGATTATAAGTGTTTTTTTATTTTAACTAGATCTTTCACTCCTATTTTATGTTATTAATTGGAGATGTTTGGTCTAGTTGGGTTTTGTAAGTGTATTATGTTTCAAATTGGATCTTTTACTCCTGTCTGTGTTTATGTATTGGAGATGTTTGGTCCAGGTGATTTGTAAGCTTTATTTTGATCATGTTTTAGTCAATTGTTGGTATTGATATCTACTCTCTATATGTCATTTTAGTATAGTTTTTGAGGCTAATTACCCTCAAGAGGAGGGATTATGTAGGAGTAATTGTTACATATGTAGGTAGATATCACACTATTAAACAATAGACAGGTGTACATTAGAAAATAGTAGAAAAAGGCAGACATGAGTGCATTTGCCATTCTGGTAAACACAGGAAACCAAAGATTAGCAGATGGCCAAAGCCATACGTGCTTTAAAGTGCATTTATGGAAAGAGCAGGACACTATTATGAAGATAAAATAGAGAGGAAAGGCCATAAGTGCTTAGGGTAAGATAGACATATATTAAGTTTAGGAGACAAGAGGGTTCTGCCTCCATTAGAATCTAATCAAGAGCGGATACAGGCGTTATTGGGCGTAGACAAGCAGGAAGCCTGAAATGAAGGCTAATAGTGGCAGATGACCTAAGAGAAGTAATTTAATTAATGTATGTAATGATTTCATGTGTGTGTATTTGTATAAAGAGAGAGCCAGTGCTCTGGGAAGGTGTGGGATCCGCGGATCGTTCCGGCTTGTGATACATTGTATTAAAAGACTATTTGAATTTACAAGTTCTTGTAAGTGTTATGGTTTGAACTGATTTTCCACGACAACAAAAGAATAAACAAAACGTGACGACAATGGCGTGCTAACATGCAAATACACATAAACAATATCCCACAAACACGAGTGGGAAAATAACTGCTTAAATATGATCCCCAAATAGAGACAACAATTACCTGCTGCCACCAACATACAAAAACTAAACTAGAACCCCACATAGAAAAACTAGAATTCCCCTCAGTCATGCCCTGACCTACTATACCATAGAGAAACAAAGGCTCTCTATGGTCAGGGCGTGACAGATCTATTCACATGACAAGTGTGTCATTTTGATGGAACAAAACATGTAGGAAATAAAGCCGTTTTGAATGCAGTGTCTGCTTTTGCTAGAGATTTGAGTTTAGCAAACTGGGCCATTTTTTGTTTTGGGGAAATGGCCCAAAGATTCAGCAAACGTATTCTGCCCTGGAATTGCGTTCCCATGCAATACTAGACTTCAATAAAACTCCAAAGGCTTGACTTTTCTTGAATGAATATATTGAAAACGTTTGTTGTGAAACTACAAAAAAATATATACTTTAGTATTCAATTCCCATCGACATACTGTAGCTGTACATTATACATTTCAAGTTTAAGTTGCATAAATACGAAGCACGTGCCAAGGTCCCATGTATCTGGCATGATACCAAACCAGATAGCCAATTACCATATGAGATGAAGTAGGAACTAGCGCATATGAGTAGCAACTAGCCAACTCCTTTCATGACACTAATAATGTGCAAACACCTCTGTACATGTAACGGCTTTCGTCGGTGGAAGAAGGAGAGGACCAAAGCCCAGCGTAGTTAGTGTTCATCTTAATTTAATAAAAATCAAAAAACCAGAACACTTCAAAATACAAAACAACAAAAGTGAAAACCGAAACAGTTCTATCTGGTGCAGACACACAAAGACTGAAGACAACCACCACAAAACACAAATAGAACACAGGCTACCTAAATATGGTTCCCAATCAGAGACAATGACTAACACCTGCCTCTGATTGAGAACCATATCAGGCCAAACGAGAAACCCCACAGAAACAGAAAACATAGATCATACCCACCCAACTCACGCCCTGACCACACTAAAACAAAGAAAATACAGAAGAACTATGGTCAGAACGTGACAGTATGTCACAGATCGTCTTGCTGAGGAAAGTGGACCAAGGCGCAGCATGTGCAAAATATATTCTCTTTTATTGTAGAGAAAGGAAAAAAAAACACGCAACAAACACTAACAAACTGAAACAAAACAAACGAATCGTGAAGCTAATGACGTAAGTGCACACACAGGCTACAAACGTACAACATAGACAATTACCCACATTAACCTAGTGCCTATGGCTGCCTTAAATATTTTTACATTTAACATTTAAGGTCATTTAGCAGACGTTCTTATCCAGAGCGACTTACAAGTTGGTGCATTCACCTTATGATATCCAGTGGACAACCACTTTACAATAGTGCATCTAACTCTTTTAAGGGGGGGGTTAGAAGGATTACTTATCCTATCCTAGGTATTCCTTAAAAGAGGTGGTGTTTCAGGTGTTTCCGGAAGGTGGTGATTGACTCCGCTGACCTGGCGTCGTGGGGGAGTTTGTTCCACCATTGGGGTGCCAGAGCAGCGAAACAGTTTTGACTGGGCAGAGTGGGGGCTGTACTTCTCAGAGGTAGGGAGGCGAGCAGGCCAGAGGTGGATGAACGCAGTTCCCTTGTTTGGGTGTAGGGCCTGATCAGAGCCTGAAGGTACGGAGGTGCCGTTCCCCTCACAGCTCCGTAGGCAAGCACCATGGTCTTGTAGCGGATGCGAGCTTCAACTGGAAGCCAGTGGAGAGAGCGGAGGAGCGGGGTGACGTGAGAGAACTTGGAAGGTTGAACACCAGACGGGCTGCGGCGTTCTGGATGAGTTGTAGGGTTTAATGGCACAGGCAGGGAGCCCAGCCAACAGCGAGTTGCAGTAGTCCAGACGGGAGATGACAAGTGCCTGGATTAGGACCTGTGCCGCTTCCTGTGTGATGGCAGGGTCGTACTCTGCGAATGTTGTAGAGCATGAACCTACAGAACGGGTCACCGCCTTGATGTTAGTTGAGAACGACAGCGTGTTGTCCAGGATCACGCCAAGGTTCTTAGCACTCTGGGGAGGAGGACACAATGGAGTTGTCAACCGTGATGGCGAGATCATGGAACGGGCAGTCCTTCCCCGGGGAGGAGAGCAGCTCCGTCTTGCCGAGGTTCAGCTTGAGGTGGTGATCCGTCATCAAACACTGATATGTCTGCCAGACATGCAGAGATGCGATTCGCCATCTGGTTATCAGAAGGGGGAAAGGAGAAGATTAATTGTGTGTCGTCTGCATAGCATTGATAGGAGAGACCATGTGAGGATATGACAGAGCCAAGTGACTTGGTTGTATAGCGAGAATAGGAGAGGGCCTAGAACGGAGCCCTGGGGACACCAGTGGTGCAGAGCACGTGGTGCGGAGACAGATTCTCGCCATGCCACCTGGTAGGAGCGACCTGTCAGGTAGGACGCAATCCAAGCGTGGGCCGCGCCGGAAGATGCCCAACTCGGAGAGGAGGATCTGATGGTTCACTGTATCAAAGCGCAGCCGATAGGTCTAGAAGGATGAGAGCAGAGGAGAGAAGAGTTAGCTTTTAGCAGTGCGGAGCGCCTCCGTGACACAAGAGAAGAGCAGTCTCAGTGAATGACTAGTCTTGAAACCTGACTGATTTGGATCAAGAAGGTCATTCTGAGAGAGATGCAGGAGAGCTGGCCAAGGACGGCACGTTTCAAGAGTTGGAGAGAAAGAAAGAAGGGATACTGGTCTGTAGTTGTTGACATCGGAGGGATCGAGTGTAGGTTTTTCAGCAGGGGTGCAACTCTCGCTCTCTTGAAGGCGGAAGGGAGTAGCGCAGCGGTCAAGGATGAGTTGATGACGCGAGGTGAGGTTAAGGGAGAAGGTCCTCCGGAAATGGCCTGGAGAAGAAGGGGATAGGGTCAAGCGGGCAGGTTGTTGGGCGGCCGGCCGTCACAGACGCGAGATTTCAGATCCGTCAGCCAGCCATGAGCTGGCTCCCGATATGCTCCCAATCAGAGACAATTAATGACATCTGTCTCTGATTGAGAACCATTCAGGCAACCATAGACACAGCTAGACACCTATACTAAACACAAAACCCATCTACTCTATTTAACCCCTAAACCATACAACCACCCTAGACACTACAAAACACATACATTCCCCATGTCACACCCTGACCTAACTAAAATAATAAGAAAACAAAGAATACTAAGGCCAGGGTGTGACAGTACACCCCCCCCCCCCCCCCCAAAGGTGCGGACTCCGGCCGCAGAACCTGAACAGAAGGGGAGGGTCCGGGGTGGCCCCATCATGGCGGTGGCTCGGGCGCGGGACGAAGCCCCCACTCCACCATTGTCAATACCCGCTTTGGTGGCGCTCTGGAGCGGCGACCCTTGTAGCAAGTCCGGATGAAGACCATCCCAGAGGGCGCCACCGGACGGATGGGTAGCTCCGGACTGAGGGGTAGCTCCGGACTGGGGTAGCTCCGGACTGAGGGGTAGCTCCGGACTGAGGGGTAGCTCGGACTGAGGGTAGCTCCGGACTGGGACGGCAGCTCATGGCTGGCTGACGGATCTGGCTGGCTGACGGATCTGGCTGCTCATGGCTGGCTGACGGATCTGGCTGCTCATGGCTGGCTGACGGATTCTGGCTGCTCATGGCTGGCTGACGGATCTGGCTGCTCATGGCTGGCTGACGGATCTGGCTGCTCATGGCTGGCTGACGATCTGGCTGCTCATGGCTGCTGACGGATCTTGGCCTGCTCATGGCTGGCTGGCGGATCTGGCTGCTCATGGCTGGCTGGCGGATCTGGCTGCTCATGGCTGGCTGGCGGATCTGGCTGCTCATGGCTGGCTGGCGGATCTGGCAATCCTGGCTGTGCGGCTCTGGCGTCTGGCTGGCTGGCGGCTCTGGCAGATCCTGGCCTGGTTGGCGGCTCTGACGGCTCGGGGCAGGCGGATGGCTCAGAAGGCGCTGGGCAGACGGATGGCTCAGAAGGCGCTGGGCAGACGGATGGCTCAGATGGCGCTGGGCAGACGGATAGCTCAGATGGCGCTGGGCAGACGGATAGCTCAGATGGCGCTGGGCAGACGGCAGACTTCTGGCCGGCTGAGGCGCACTGTAGGCTGGTGCGTGGTACCGGAACTGGAGGTACCGGGCTAAGGACACGCACCTTCAGGCTAGTGCGGGGAGAAGGAACAGGGCATACTGGACCCTGGATACGCACATTAGACCTAGTGCGTGGTGCGCACTGGTGGTACCGGGCTGAAGACACGCACCACAAGGCTAGTGCGTGGAGGAGGAACAGGGCTCTGGAGACGCACAGGAAGCCTGGTGCGTGGTGTAGGCACTGGTGGTACTGGGCTGGGGCGGGGAGGTGGCGCCGGAAATACCGGACCGTGCAGGCGTACTGGCTCCCTTGAGCACTGAGCTGCCCAACCTTACATGGTTGTATGCTCCCCGTCGC
>NW_019944534.1:8820-20937 GCF_002910315.2 Salvelinus sp. IW2-2015 | reverse complement strand
CCGTCGCCCGACCAGTGCGGGAGGTGGAATAACCCGCACCGAGCTATGTAGGCGAACCGGGGACACCATGCGTAAGGCTGGTGCCATTGTATGCCGCCGAGGAGACGCACTGGAGACCAGACGCGTTGAGCCGGCTTCATGACACCTGGCTCAATACTCAATCTAGCCCGGCAGATACGAGGAGCTGGTATGTACCGCACCGGGCTATGCACACGTACAGGAGACACCATGCGCTCTACTGCGTAACACGGTGTCTGCCCGTACTCTCGCTTCTCACGGTAAGTACAGGAGTATGCGCAGGTTTCCTACCTGACTTCGCCACACTCCCTTTAGCCCCCCCCCCAGAAAATTTTTGGGGTTGACTCACAGGCTTCTACCGCGTCGTTGTGCTGCCTCCATTCGCCGGTATCCCTCCTCGCACTGCGCCAGAGAATCCCAGGAGGGCTCCGGCACTCGCCCTGGTCGATCGCCCACCTGTCGATCTCCTCCCACGTAGTGTCAGCCCAGATCCTCTCCCATTGCCCTAAATCCTGTTGCCGCTTTACACGCTGCTTGGTCCGGGTTTGGTGGGTAATTCTGTCACGATCGTCTTGCTGAGAGAAAGTGGACCAAGGTGCAGCGTGTGCAAAATACATTCTCTTTTATTGTAGAGAAAGGAAAAAAAACACGCAACAAACACTATAACAAACTGAAACAAAACAACAAACGAATCGTGAAGCTAATGACGTAAGTGCACAAACACTGCTACAAACGTACAACATAGACAATTACCCACATTAACCTAGTGCCTATGGCTGCCTTAAATATGGCTCCCAATCAGAGACAATTAATGACATCTGTCTCTGATTGTGAACCATTCAGGCAACCATAGACACAGCTAGACACCTATACTAAACACAAAACCCATCTACTCTATTTAACCCCTTAAACCATACAACCACCCTAGACACTACAAAAACACATACATTCCCCATGTCACACCCTGACCTAACTAAAATAAAGAAAACAAAGAATACTAAGGCCAGGGTGTGACACAGTACAATAACAAAGCACATTACACTAGAAATAATAACAAAAACTACAGTATTGTATGTTTTACAATTCGTTTACATGACGCACGAGCAAACCAATGAAGCTGACGCATACATGAAAGGCAAGGGAATTTGTACGAGTGAATGCAAACCAACTAACATTGGATAAGAAAGCAATTCTATCCAATTACAAGATTATCATCACTAGCTTAGCTGCTTCTCTGCGTGCAGAACAACTACTCTACTTCCTGTTTCTGTAGTCTTTCTAAGTACCAGAAAACTCCACTTGGGGGCAAAAAACACCATGGAAGACAATGAAAAAGCCATTTTAACCACCGTAATAAATAATATGTTACCGTCTAAATCAGGGGTGTCAAACATACGGCCCGCGGGCCGGGAACCGGCCCCCAAGGAGGTTCGATCAGGCCCGCAGGATAATTTGAAAGTGGAAAAAATGCATAAAAGACATGGAATTAATATTTTTAATTCGCTGCAATTCATGGATTATCCGCTAAGGGGCGCACTCTTTCCATCAGAGTAGAAGACAAGCTGCATCACTGAGACAGACTGAAAACAGCAGACGGTATCAATGCGCCATCTGCTGCTTGTTACGACGTTGTTAATACCTTAATACCTCATTAGCCAAAATGTCGTTATCCAAACGGAGAAAAGTAGATAAGGAGTGTAGAATTTTCAAAGAAAAAATGGACCACGTCCTATTTATTTACAGAGATGCACGGAAAACCTTCGTGCTTGGTGTGTTGCAACAAGTTTCGGTATTGAAGGAATATAATATTCGACGCCACTACGAGACTCATCACAGCGAAAAATATGACGGCTTGCAAGGACAACTGAGAAGAGATAAGATTAACGAATTGCTGGCGGGTCTGAGGAAACAGCAGTCAACTTTCATCCAGAGCCGAGAAGTCAGTGAAGCAGCGGTAAAAGCCAGCTACCTAATTGCTAGCGAAATAGCATTAGCATCGAAGCCGTATTTCCGACGGTGACTTTGTTAAACGATGCATGATGAAGGCGGCTGAACTTGTATGTGCCGAGAAGCGACAAGCTTTTGCCAATATTAGCCTGACGAGGAATACTATAGCAGAGAGGATTTCGGAACTATCGGCAGATTTAGACAGTCAATTGAAAAAGAGAGTCAAGTCATTTATTGCATTTTCCGTGGCAATTGACGAGAGCACTGACATCACAGACGTGGCCCAACTGGCCATTTATCTAGGAGTTGATGAGACATTGACTGTTACTGAAGAGTTTCTTGAGTTGGTGCCAATGATGGACACCACAACAGCCGTGGACATTTTCGGCTCTGTCGTTGCTGCATTGGACAGAGTTTGAGTGGACTGGTCCCGCGCTGTCAGCCTGGCTACAGACGGCGCGCCATCCATGGTCGGAAAGAAAGCAGTGTCGCGACAAAGTTCAAAGACAAAGTTCAAAGCCCTTAATGGAGGAGATCGTTTCTGGACATTTCACTGTATTTTGCACCAGGAGGCATTGTGTTGCAAGTCGCTGAAAATGGACCACGTCATGGAGGTGGTTGTTCGCACTGTAAATTCATCCGGTCCAGAGGTCTGAACCATCGTCAGGTTGACAAACTTCTCAGCGACAGCAACATTACCCACAGCCTGCCATACCACACTGAAGTGAGATGGTTAAGCCGAGGCGCTGTGGCTGAGGCATTTCTTTGATCTACGAGAGGAAATCGGACAGTTCATGGAGAAAAAAGAAAACCGTGTTGGAATTACAATCTCAGGAATGGCTACGGGACCTTGCATTCTTGGTTGATATTACTGAACACTTGAACAATCTGAACAAAATGTTGCAAGGCCGCAAAAAAGTTGTCACACAGTTTTCTGACAACATACATGCATTTAAGTTGAAGCTGACTTTGTGGGAGATGCAACTGGCAAATGGCAACCCTGCTCATTCCCTGTCTGAGAGATGTGTGTGTGACCAGACCTGATGCGGACATGAAACGGTACAAAGACAAAATTGCAGGACTACTGCGGGAGTTTGAGAACGTTTTCAGGTATTTGGTGAACTGAGACAGAATTTTCAGTTTTTCGCTCACCTTTCACAGTTAAAGCTTCTGATCTGCCGGTCGAAATTCAGCTAGAGATATAATGATTTGCAGTGTGATGCAGATTTGAAGGGCAAATTTGCCTCTGTAGGTCTGGACAGATTTTATCAGTATCTACTACCAGGGTACCCCAAATTAACAGCCCTGGCTGCTAAAATTTTGTGCATGTTTGGGACAACCTACCTTTGTGAACAAATTTTCTCAGTGATGATATCAATAAAACAAAAATGCGTTCAAGGCTCACAAACAAGCACTTAAATGACATTCTGAAAGTGACAGCTAGTCAGGACATGACACCTGGTGTTGATGCACTTGTACAGGCCAAAAGATGCCAAGTTTCAGGAACAAATACAAGTCCAGACTAGACTAACACCTTTAAAATGCTGCGCTTAGATACTGTTTGCATTGAAAGAATACAGCTCGTGAAGATGAATCCTTACTTGGTGATTTAAAAAAAATGTGCACTTTAATGTTAGTCAGCAGCTTCACAAACACAAAGTTGTGTGATGGAATTCTACTGTTCATACAACTCCATAAAATTTTCAGTATGTATTGTATGTGTATGTATGTTTCATGTATGAAGTTTACAGATTTACAGGACAGCGAACACTTTCTTCATTACACATTTAAAATCACTCTCCTTAGTTTGTAAGGTGTACGCAGGGATTACATTTAGATTTTATATGCGTATGTGTAAGTGGTTTAAAAATTCCTTTCTTTAAAAGTCTCATCTTAATCTTAAAGTGCATTACTATATTTTTCAGTACCAATTAAAGTTTTGTGCCTTTGTACAATCAGTGGGATCAGTTGCAATGCATATTTGTGAAWGATAAAAGTAAATTGCACATTTGTCTAAGGAAATATGAGGTGTTTCATTAAATGTTTTGTAAAAGGATAGTTCATTAAATTTCAATATTTTCCTAATGTTCTTGTGCTTCTTTACACCAAAACAAAGGAAAGACATGATATTTTGGTTATTTATAGCAGAGTATGGTATAATTTTAATGGTCCGGCCCACTTGACATCTCCCTAGGCCGTATGTGGCCCACGATGCGAAATGAGTTTGACACCCCTGGTCTAAATGAATGGCAGCACAAAACGTGTATAAACAATTGTGGAAAACAATTTTTTTTAAACTCCAGTCCATGGGCTGACTTGGCTTTGCTAAATGACTGTATGACTTGGCCATGCTCAATGACTGTATATATGGCTTTGCTCAATATATCACGACTCAGGATATGACCCAGATGCAGACACATGAGGCGGATAGTTCGGTTCTCAGAATATTTAATATAACAAAGGGGCAGGTCGAGGGCAGGCATAGGTTCGTAGTCAAAGGCAGAGCCAAAAAGGGACACAACGGCAGGCAGGCAGGTCTTAACCAGGAAGACTTGAAAACTGGAGAAAATGGGAAACATGCTGGTAAGACCTGACAAAACAAGATGAACTGGCAACAGACAAACAGAAAACACAGGTATAAATACACAGGGGATAATGGGGGAAAAAATAGATGACACCTGGTGTGGGGTGGAGACAAGGACAAGGTAGGAGAAACAGATCAGGGTGTGACACAATGACTGTAAATATGACTTGGTTTTACTCAATGACTATTTATTACTTGGTTTTCCTCAATGACTAGATGATTTGTCTCAGCTCAATGACTGCATTTATGACTTGGCATTTATGACTTTGTCTCTTATTGAAGATGCTCAAACTTTGGAGATAACAATATGTGAAGTCAAAGATACTGGTTTCCATCTGTGGCAATGCTTTTCCCTAAATGCTTATGACAAATCCATCTCCAGAATAGCCTAATCTTTTGAAAACGGTGTAGTAAAAAACACCAGCAACAATAGATAACATTAGCTAGCTAAGGTTAGCAAGATAACTAGCTAAGGTTAGCAAGACAACTAGCTAAGGTTAGCAAGATAACTAGCTAAGGTTAGCGTGCTAGCTTAGTAGCTACACTAACAGCTGTCAGTTACCCATTTGTTGATGTTTATCCACTCCACGGGGAAATCACCAGTCACCACATTTCTTCCCACCCACAATTTGTGAATATGTAGGCATGTAAATTGTCTGCGTCATTCTTCAGAGGTGGATCCAAAACAAGCATTTCCTGCAATTAGGCAGGAATTACGTCGAAATGAGGGCAGCATTGTCCTCTGGTGGGTCCTTTAATATAAGGTCAAGTACAGGTGGCTAACTGCCAAGATAAAGGAAACACCAACATAAAGTGTCTTAATAGGGCGTTGGGACACCACAAGCCAACATAACCATTTGATTGCGCCTTGGCATAGCTTGTACAAGTGTTTAGAACTCTTTTGGAGGAATTCCATGATTTGATGTTTTGTTGATGGAAAACCCTGCTTAGGCGCCTCTCCAGAATCTCCCATGTGTCCAATTGGGTTAAGCCTGGTGACTGAGACAGACACAAATACCATTTAAACCCACTATAATCTTTTGAGACCTCTCTTTCAAAGCAGAATATATATTATATATATATATATATAATGAAGAGATGTTCTTGTCTACGCCCTAACAATGGGAGTCGATGTCCCAAAGGTGAGAAGGCAGGAGGTATGTTTAATAAACAGAACGTAGTTTTCCCACATGGACAGATTTTGATGGGATTGGATCCTTTCTCTTCACTTCTTCCTCTCTGATCAAAATCACTGAGATCTGTTCTTCTAGCCATGGTAGCCAAAACAATGGGAAACTGGGCATTTCTATGCATGACCCTAAGCGTGATGTGATGTTAATTGCTTAATTAACTAAGAAACCACACCTGGGTGGAAGCATCTGCTTTCAATATACTTTGTATCCATCATTTACTCAAGTGTTTCCTTTATTTTAGGAGTTACATGCACGTAACAGTTCATACAAGACTATCCCTCAGTTGTTGGTGATCCTGTGTATCAGACATCTGTATGAACGTATGGATAACATTTCAGCAAAACATTATGTTACTGCTGAACACTCTTATTGAATAAGGAACTTAATTTCAAGGGCAATTCCTCCACATATTCATCATCACCAAACCAGTGGTGAAAACAGTGTTTCTATGATCTAGAAAGATAAGGCCCTAAATAAAAGCTTGTCTGTGACATCACAGGGTAGGATTAAAGTAAAAAACATTGATTTTCAAAACCTGCAGTGAGTTTCTAGCCCAAGGGAGTGTATTTTCTTGCTCCCCACGTCACCGCGAATCAGTGTTTGAAAATCTTRGTTTTTAAAATGTGCTTTATGATGTCATCAGGTAGAACTTATTAACGTTATATTTTTGCCTACAAGATGTACAAATGCGCCGTTTTCACATACACTACATGACCAAAAGTATGTGGACACCAGTACTTCCACACCGATCTCGACAAACCATTTCTGTATGGACCTCGCTTTGTGCACTGGGGCATTGTCATAATAAAATAGGAAAGGGCCTTCCCCTAACTGTTGCCACAAAGTTGGAAGCACAGAATCGGCTATAATGTCATTGTATGCTGTAGCATTAAGATTTCCCTTCACTGGAACTAGGGGGCATAGCGCGACCCAGTGAAAAACCCAGACCATTATTCCTCCTCCACCAAACTTTACAGTTGGCACTATGCATTGGGCGCGGTAGCTTTCAAATGCCTCGTTTCCCTCATTTTTGAGCTCAGCTTAGTCATTGAACTATTACAAAAAGGCAATACTTTGTATGCCTGTTACAAACTCCTCCAAAAGAGAAAGCCATCCGTATTGAGTTTGTGCTATCAAGTTTTTCTTGCGTCACAGCCCCAAGGTTACCCCCACTATTTGCTACACACTGGTGTCAAAGTGGGATGCATGTGTAAACTAGCAGTGATGTTGAGATGCACCCCCTTCCACAGATCATGTTTCTTCTTTATTATTTTCAATTCATTTTTATGTTTTTTTTTTATATCGGCCCACTTCTTATACATTACAACTACAAGTGCTCTTTAACATCAAAAGTAAAGACATTTTCTTCTTCTTGTTTCATTACTTCTAGATATGAGGTCTTGAAGAAGGACTGTGGAATCTGAAAAGAGCTTAGAAACACATGAAAACCACAACATGTTAGTGGTCCTGATTTGACCTGTGACGGTTACTCAATTACAATGACCACAATAAACCTTACTTGGATGTTGAAAAAGTAAGTTGTAGACTGAGACACTGGACACTGGAAAGAGGAATGACTTTGTGTGAGATCCACAGTAGTACTGACTCTTGTTTAAACAGCTTACATATTTATGACAGCCACCATCCATTAAGTTTGAATTCTGTTTTATTAGAATATTTAAAGTGTCCTAGTCCTAGTTTTTATCATTTGGCAATGATATTGACATACCATTATACAGTATAGGAAGATGTTCATAATGTTTGGTATAGTCTGTGAATTAAGGTAGCAAAATTACAAGATTATGTTATAATTTTATTGGGCACGCAAAATGGTTGTTTTATGCAAAGAGTAGGGGTTCTTAGAATGTTTTATGCAATAGAGTAGGGTTCTTAGAATGTTTTATGCAAAAGGGTATGGTTCTTGGAATGTTTTGTGCAAAAGAGTAGGGTTCTTAGAATGTTTTATGCAAAAGAGTAGGGTTCTTAGAATGTTTTATGCAAAAGAGTAGGGTTCTTAGAATGTTAAATGTAATAGTGTAGGGTTCTTTGAACTCTCTCTCCTTTCTGAGTGAACTGAGAGGGCAACTAATTAAGTGAGGGCTAGATAAAAACCTATAGCTGGCATTCCATAGATAAGATGTGATGGGTGTAACCGAGATAAAGAGAGCCTGGAGGAATAGAACAAACCCCTTATTGTGTCTAATCATCCTTGCATCTGGGAAACGGCACCAGATGCATGATAAACCCAAAGTGGCTTATGGTGCCCCCAATCTGCATGGGAGGGGTGGAAGCAGCCATGACTAAGCATTCTTAGTGTCAGGTATATAAGAAACAGCATTGTTAGGTTAGGCTACTCGGCCCAACAGTCAAGAGTGTTGGGTCGACCAGCCTAGTTATTGCATTAATTAATTAATATTGAATAAAGATTATTGTTTGAAGAAATGACAAAGTCTCTCTCACTTGATAAGAATATTCCACCACAGTATACAGATGTAGGATCTTTTAATTTGTGCCAGTTTGTTACACCAGGAAAATAATCCTGCAGCAACAGGAAATGTGAATTATTATGTGGATTATAATTAATGGACATTTTTGTAGGGGTTGATGTATTTTTCGTTAGGCAAATCAAGTCTGAAACCCTTTTAAAAGTCAAATGCACTACACGTTTGCATTTCAGCAACAAAAGAGTGATCAAATTATGATCCTACATCTGTAGTTGATGATGTATAGTTTAATCATTTGCAATGATTTGACAAACCAGTATATATATCCGAATCACAGATAGACTGCCAGAACGAGGTCTTGTAGAGGGACGTGGATCTTGAAAAGATTAGGAAACGTAAAACACTAGATGTTAGGGATATGACCTGTGATGATTACTGTATTACATTGACCACATTAATGAACACAATAGAATCAAAGAATAATGACTTGTGTGAGATCCACAGCAGTACTGACTTTTGTTTAATAGCACCATTAATTCATTTATTTCAATTGACTGATTTCCTGATATGAATTGTAACTCAGTAAAATCTTTGAAATTGTTGCATTTTGCGTTTATATTTTTGTTCAGTATAGTAGTTGATGAATAGTTACTGCAATGATTTGATATACCGTGACAAAGTTTAGAATCCAAGATAGAAAGCCACGATTTCTGGCCTGTAAAAAAYGGAGAGGAAAAATGAGTATGTAGTGGAAATTCTTACACAMGGACACCCGAAGTCAATCTTAAATGAATCGTTGTTTATTGCGCTGGAGAGGTTCCAACCAACTCAATGCACCATAGTTCACATGTCAATCAGGAGCTCTACTGGGCAGTCCCAGCAGTTGTCTTATATATGGCTATTCACAGACAAGTTATATTTGCATGATTTAGCATAATTCATTAATCATTACCATTCTGTTTCATATCATGTGACAGACCAACACCTCACAAGGCTTCTTTCTTACTAAGCTAAGACCTTGAAACTGAGATATCGTTKGTTTGTTCTCAAAACAAGGTCTGGGCGTACTGCCAAATTGCCGCTACTGATAAGAGAAGGATTTGTTCAGTCAACCACTTGCATGAACACATACATTGGTTTATAGAACATCACATGAATTGAAGACAGAAATTAGTTAAAAGAAAACCACAAACATTAAAATTCATTACATTACATCCTATGTGTGATAATAATCATTACATTTAAAATGTAAGCATTTAGATTTTAGCTTCCATATCAAAATATTCTATACTCTATTAAAGTAAGGGAAATCAACACAGAAAAAAACAGACACTTCATCTTTTCTAGCCTGTCACGCCCTGACCTTAGTTATCTTTGTTTTCTTTATTATTTTGGTTAGGTCAGGGTTTGATGAGGGTGGTATGTGTGTTTTTGTCTTGTCTAGGGTTTTGGTATGTCTAGGTGTGTGTGTGTAGTCTAGGCATTATGTAGGTCTATGGTGGCCTAGATTGGTTCCCAATTAGAGGCAGCTGTTTATCGTTGTCTCTGATTGGGGATCCTATTAGGTTGCCATTTTCCAGTTTGGTTTGTGGGTTATTGTCTATGTGAAGTTGCATGTCTGCGCTCATTGTTTATAGCGGTCACGTTAGTTTTGTTCAGTGTTCTTCGTGTTTATTCGTCTTACATTAAAAGTATGTATTCACATCACGCTGCGCTTTGGTCTCCTCACTACGACGAACGTGACAAAGCCCTTCATTCTGGGTTGTACAATCCACATAGTATGGTAATACTATAAGCATAATAAACGTTATACTTTATTAATGGGATTGAGTATCAAAAATGCACACACACATACACACACACACACAAAGGATCTGTAAATTCAGAGGTGAATAAATCTCTTAATATAAACCATTGTTTCTATATTTCTTTCCACAATCGGGTTGCATTGACCTTTGTTTTCACTAATTTAGAAGGCTAATCCTTAGGGAGAAATCCTGACCATCCAGCAGACCCAATCTGGGGAGATTTGTTATTGATGCAAGACAAAAACAAAGAAAACAACAACAGCAATTCACATATATCACTGGAGGTGGGGAAAACTTCCATTCACTTAGAGTAACTGTCATCCATTGAAAACATATATTTTTCCTTTTACTGGCAGGTATGTTAAGAAAACAATTAGCATATTTACTAAAGGGCCACATGGGACTGGTAATTCCCCCTTTGGACACATGACTCACATCGTGATTCATGCATCCGAAAAAAATCAACAACACTGCCTTAAACGTTTTAAAATTAAAAATTAAAATCAAATTATCTCTTGATAATTCCATAAGGAAATAATTGTATCCCATAAGGTAATGGTAAAATAGACTCTGTCCTTCTCGTGGTCTGAATCACAATTAGGACTATTGATAAATTATAAACTTCTTCTTAATGAGTTGTTTTTACATAGCCCATAATTTTTTTTTTTTAACATGTCTCCTGTCTTCCTAGTAAGTGTGATCAGACCTCACCAGGAAGTCAGAACATAGGTCAGAGGTCAGTCAGCCCTATTAAGTGAGAATTTGTTTTCCTGGACCTCAGATATCATTTAAATTTCAAACATTTGAAACATTTTGTGTATCAGATTTACATTAGGTTTTTCAGTACATGTCTTCTAATCAAGAGAATTTACATGTGTATACAGAATTATATTTCAGACACATTTATACTTCAGACACATCAGATGATAACGGTGTCCCGTAAAGCTGAATTGGGTACCTTCTAAAGTAAACAACTCTCTTGTAATCGTAATATTTTTGACCTGTTGCATTGACATACAATTCTGTAAAKACTGTCRCTAATTTCCCCACTGTGTCTCACAGCTTTTTTGAGTTCAGTGTGTACTGGCGGCTATCTATTGTTCCACAGGGAGTTTATCTCTAATCCAAACAACAGCTGACTTAAACACAAGAGCAGTGGACCAAGCCTTGAAGAGTGAGCAGCCTCTAATTGAATATCACTCCCAATGCTCAATCCCTCTGTCTTAATCCTTCAAATTACTAAAATATTACATTATTGGATTGCTATCTGAAAGCCAAATACCATTCTTTGTTACTTTCACTAGACTCCATAAACTCCCTTCCTAACAGGAATACCTCAATCACTACTGCTTAAACACACAGACCACTCTCAAACCAAATTTTGCTTTTCCCCTTATTGCAAGGTTTAAAACAAAACAAATATGATAACTTTCTCCATATTGGAAGGCATTATTTTCATTTTAGTATACCTTCAAAAAGTTACTCTATATTTTTATTACCAATCTCTGTTGGATATTCACTTTTTGCTTCAATTTAATTAAATGTCTATTATTTTAAGATTCATATGTAATACTTTGGAGGGATCAATATGTATTAACTGGGTTGGCACGGTCTAAGTCCCCAGTAGATGTCAAGCTCCGTCCATAATWAATCTGGCACCTGAGACAACAGGGACACAGATGCAGTCTCCATTTTGCCTACTCACAAATTGGTTTAGAACGTCATCATTTGGGATACAAATGAAAACAACATCGGGYGTTCAATAAATTGTAGCCTTTTAAGTTAACAGAAAATCATGTTCAACATTCATTGGTTCTATTTAACAGGGTATATTATGTCAAAATGCATGACCAGACTGGAGGAAATCTTCTAAGCYTTTATTGTTTTTATTGGTTAGGGGTAAGTCAAGTCCCGTACAGTGCTTYTACAGAGACKCCGAGATACTGTATTCAAAATMATGATTAATTGACATCATACCATGTCAAGCTTCWGCCTAATCTTCTTGACTGCTGCTTCATTGTGAGGACAGTCCAGGAGTCCTCCCTGGCTCTCATGGAACAGACAGTCCACTGTGAGTATTACATCACTTCTGGTCACTAGTCTGCTGCTGTCAGGTACAGTGT
>NW_019944534.1:1098-7905 GCF_002910315.2 Salvelinus sp. IW2-2015 | reverse complement strand
CGCTAGAGGTACTTTACCACCTCAGTCCTCCACTGGACCACATGATTTATTGGAATTAGAAAGTGAAAGTAATGTTGTATTGTAAAAGTACTTACTGCCTCTTTCTATTCTACATTCATAGAATACTCATCAAAAAACATCATTAAATTCTGCACTACCAGTTTCCACTTAACCATGTCTACCGTTTAATTCCTGTTGAAGACATAGAATATTAAATGATCACAAAACCTTTCATGACACCCACCCAACTGTTCTGATAGTTATGGTAATTCATAGTGAACATGAATTGTCAATTAAATAAAATGAGGAAAGTAGACTTACTCTTCAGCTATGGGATTATTTTCTGTTGACTGTATTGCAGTTGTGGTTTGATGTGATCTGTTCCGGGGGGCGGCAGGTGGCCTGGAGGGTAGGAGCGTTGGGCCCCCTGCACCTCTCTGTTTCAGAAGGGTTGGGTTAAATGTGCAAGACCCATTTCAGTTGAATGCATTCAGTTGTACAACTGACCCCTTTCCATTTACCAATGGCTAAACTAAGAGAACATGAAACTAAACAGCATGAGATAAACAAGGGTCTCCACAGCCACAAAGTCAACATTTGCTACATCGTAAAAATMTATCAAATCTAAAATTAGTTTTTTGGTCTTAATTTAAGGTTAGGCATAAGGTTAGCAGTGTGGTTAAGATTAGGGTAAAAGTTTAACCTTAGGGTTAGCTACCTTTGGCTGTACATTCAGCCTCTTCAGAACCATGCTGACCGCTGCATCATTGCGAGGACAGTCCAGGAGTCCTCTCTGGCTCTCATGGAACAGACAGTCCACTGTGAGTATTACATCACTTCTGGTCACTAGTCTGCTGCTGTCAGGTAAAGTGTAGTCTGGGTTGAAGGTGTGATGCAGCACTACCAGAAGGACATCTTTACAAACTGTCAAGAGAATAAGGGAATATGGCTAAATTAACCAATAAGCCTCTCAAATAAACCATTTAGTAATGTAATTTAGGCTGTTGGTACATTTTGAATACAACTGATGTAGAAAAAGTATACCTGGTATAGAGGGAAATAACATTACTTGGGAAGTCATATTTGGGATAAACAGGGTTGGGTAGGTTACTTAGTAAATGTAATCTGTTACAGTTACCTGTCCAGAATTTTAATCAGTAACGTAACTTTTGGATTACCCAAACTCAGTAATGTAACCGGATTACATTCAGTTACTTTTAGATTACTTTCCCCTTAAGAGGCATTAGAAGAAGACAAAAATGCATATTACCAATTGAACGACATCTATTGAAGGATAAATCAATGTTAAAGTTTACAAAGCTGGCCATATTTGGATGTTACATTTTACTTGATGGGTTGGTTATGTAGGCTTCTTCTAACCCATCGCTTTCTACTACATATAATAATACGATTCAATTTATCTTTACATTAAAAACTAAATCTATCAGAATTCCAGTCAATAAATGTTATACCCCTTGATCTTCAGAAATAGGACTTGGAAATATGGAAGTGTAAATTAGCCAAATTGTTTTACCTCAGCATAACCCCAAAATGAAGGACTTATTAGCCAGCCCTACTCTGTTGTTTATGATTTTGTTGTCATGGAGGACTGATTGGGCTCATTGATTCGAGTTGAAAAATAAATGCTGCGCTCATTGGATTGCATTCTTTGAGCACTACTGAAAAGTGCTATTTAAATGTGAAAAATGTATGCCATATGCTGCATTTGCTGTAGGCCTATTGTTGACTTTTTGTTGGTGACACTTTGATATCTTGATAATATGCCGCTGTTTAAAGAGTTCTTCTTATATTTTGGGTTTCATGGAGTGTGACAGTTGAACTAAGCTCATGAGGCATTTATAGTTATATTCTTCAAGAATCAATGTGTATATATATATATATATATATATATATTAATATATATAATGTAGCAACTACAGATTGCCCCTTTAAGTTCAGTCTTGAAATCATTGGCCACTCTAACAATGGATCACTATCACTTTATTAATGCCACTTTAATAATGATGTTTACATATCTTGCATTACTCATCTCATATGTACAGAATTATACTGTATTTTATACAACTATTGCATCTTGCCTATGCCGGTAGGTCACTGCTCATCCATTTAAATATGTACATATTCTTATTCCATCCCTTTACTTAGATTTGTGTTATTAGGTAGTTGTTGTGGAATTGTTAATTACTTGTTAGATATTGATGCACTTTCAGAACTATAAACAACAAGCACATAGCTACACTCGCAATAACATCTGCTAACCATGTGTATGTGATCAATAACATTTGATTTGATTTAAGTCTATCAAAAGGTGGCGAGTTCGAGTCTGTGTCCATTAGGCCTTTGGATTATTTTATTTTATCAGCATGAATTATTGAGCAATAAAGCCTCACTTTTATTCCATAGGCTGGGATCCCCACTATGCAGCTGTTGCAAGGGCGCATTTGTCACTGGATGTCCACTGGTTTCAAAAGCAATGATTGACAGGCAGCTTAAACTTCTGGAATTGAACATTATTGGGTTCAAATACACATTTAGATTTGTGAACAGCCATCCACAACAACCACAATCCATAAGGCGCAAATAGCTAAATGAGAGAGTAGCAGTGTGTTCAAATCATGCGCTATGTAGATATCAATAATAAGGGATATCTGTATCGCCGTAGACTATACCACTGCTGTCATCATTACCTCCAAGCGTTTATTCATGTTGGATCATCTTTGGATGCCGACAGCAGTCCGCACCATTGGAAGACATAGCTTGGACTGTAACCTACAAAAGCCTATTCCTCCTCTTTTCCCTCAATCCATCAAACACATTTGGTGTGTCATCATAGTGGTCTCTGATTTATTGTCAGACTCGCTCAGCTTGAACTTAAATGTGCACTTTTTTTCAATGCTGATTTGAATGTCATTGAGAAAACAGAGAAGTGTCAAGATTTTTTTCCGCAAACATCCTTTCTGAATGTAAAAGTAATCATCTAGTTTTTCAAACGTATCTGTAATCTGATTACAATATTTTTGAGGGTAACGTAACGGATTACAGTTACAGTTTTTTTGTATGTAATCCGTTACTCCTCAACCATGGGGATAAATATACTGTATTGGAATCTGTTGTAGTGCTGCTTCAAATATCATCCGGCGCGGGAGACGATGGGACAGAAAGCCATGATGACATCACTCTCCACTGGCGACTCGACTTCCGTAAACATCTTGTGGTGTTGTTGACTTGTCTCATAAACTGAAGATGAGAATCCAAAGTATTGCCAGTCTCAACTGTGTACTGTTTCAACTTGCATGCCACTGATTTTGAACAGACAAGAGGAAGGTCGAAAAGGTCATTGATAAAAGTATTCATGTTCTTGGTAATTGGCACAAAGGATATTTGGTTCATGGTTCAGTCAGCTATAATAGTATTGTAGGTTTCACCATTTACTTTATAGTGCACCCCTTAATATAAATATGAAATTATACAAAAACCCTGTTGAAAATTACCTATGTGTTCCAACATGGATCTATAGAAAGTAAATGAACAGACAAAGGGGTTTATTAGTCTAGATAGATCAATTCAGGATAGGCAAATTACAACCAGGGTACAAACCATGAAGATAAACTATCTTCTCTCTACCGTGCAAACTGTGTACAGCAGTGTGAGGCTATTTTACATTCTAAACATGTACTTTTTTGCTCTAATCTTTCACAATATCCAGCTGTAGAGTACTTTACCACCTCAGTCCTTCCACTGGACCACATGATTTATTGGAATTAGAAAGTGAAAGTAATGTGTTATTGTAAAAGTACTTACTGCCTCTGTTCTATTCTACATTCATAGAATTACTCATCTAAAAAACATTCCATTCATTCTGCACTACCAGTTTCCACTTAACCATGTCTTACCGTTTAATTCCTGTTGAAGACATGAATATTAAATGATCACAAAACCTTTCATGACACCCCACCCACTGTTCATGATAGTTATGGTATTCATATTGAACATGAATTGTCAATTAAATAAAATGAGGAAAGTAGACTTACTCTTCAGCTATGGGATTATTTTCTGTTGACTGTATTGCAGTTGTGGTTTGATGTGATCTGTTCCGGGGGGCGGCAGTGGGCCTGGAGGGTAGGAGCGTTGGCCCCTGCACCTCTCTGTTTCAGAAGGGTTGGGTTAAATGTGCAAGACCATTTCAGTTGAATGCATTCAGTTGTACAACTGACCCCTTTCCATTTACCAATGGCTAACTAAGAGAACATGAAACTAAACAGCATGAGATAAACAAGGGTCTCCACAGCCACAAAGTCAACATTTGCTACATCGTAAAAATGTATCAAATCTAAAATTAGTTTTTTGGTCTTAATTTAAGGTTAGGCATAAGGTTAGCAGTGTGGTTAAGATTAGGGTAAAAGTTTAACCTTAGGGTTAGCTACCTTTGGCTGTACATTCAGCCTCTTCAGAACCATGCTGACCGCTGCATCATTGCGAGGACAGTCCAGGAGTCCTCTCTGGCTCTCATGGAACAGACAGTCCACTGTGAGTATTACATCACTTCTGGTCACTAGTCTGCTGCTGTCAGGTAAAGTGTAGTCTGGGTTGAAGGTGTGATGCAGCAACCAGAAGGACATCTTTACAAACTGTCAAGAGAATAAGGGAATATGGCTAAATTAACCAATAAGCCTCTAAATAAACATTTAGTAATGTAATTTAGGCTGTTGGTACATTTTGAATACAACTGATGTAGAAAAAGTATACCTGGTATAGAGGGAAATAACATTACTTGGGAAGTCTATTTGGGATAAACAGGGTTGGGTAGGTTACTTAGTAAATGTAATCTGTTACAGTTACCTGTCCAGAATTTTAATCAGTAACGTAACTTTTGGATTACCCAAACTCAGTAATGTAACCGGATTACATTCAGTTACTTTTAGATTACTTTCCCCTTAAGAGGCATTAGAAGAAGCAAAAAATGCATATTACCAATTGAACGACATCTATTGAAGGATAAATCAATGTTAAAGTTTACAAAGCTGGCCATATTTGGATGTTACATTTTACTTGATGGGTTGGTTATGTAGGCTTTCTTCTAACCCATCGCTTTCTACTACATATAATAATACGATTCAATTATATCTTTACATTAAAAACCTAAATCTATCAGAATTCCAGTCAATAAATGTTATACCCCTTGATCTTCAAGAATAGGACTTGGAAATATGGAAGTGTAAATTAGCCAAATTGTTTTACTGAGCATAACCCCAAAATGAGGACTTATTAGCCAGCCCTACTCTGTTGTTTATGATTTTGTTGTCATGGAGGACTGATGGGCTCATTGATTCGAGTTGAAAAATAAATGCTGCGCTCATTGGATTGCATTCTTTGAGCACTACTGAAAAGTGCTATTTAAATGTGAAAAATGTATGCCATATGCTGCATTTGCTGTAGGCCTATTGTTGACCTTTTTGTTGGTGACACTTTGATATCTTGATAATATGCCGCTGTTTAAAGAGTTCTTCTTATATTTTGGGTTCTCATGGAGTGTGACAGTTGACTAAGCTCATGAGGCATTTTATAAGTTATATTCTTCAAGAATCAATGTGTTATATATATATATATATAATGTAGCAACTACAGATTGCCCATTAAGTTCAGTCTTGAAATCATTGGCCACTCTAACAATGGATCACTATCACTTTATTAATGCCACTTTAATAATGATGTTTACATATCTTGCATTACTCATCTCATATGTACAGTATATACTGTATTTTATACCAACTATTGCATCTTGCCTATGCCGGTAGGTCACTGCTCATCCATTTATAAATATGTACATATTCTTATTCCATCCCTTTACTTAGATTTGTGTGTATTAGGTAGTTGTTGTGGAATTGTTAAATTACTTGTTAGATATTGATGCACTTTCAGAACTATAAACACAAGCACATAGCTACACTTGCAATAACATCTGCTAACCATGTGTATGTGATCAATAACATTTGATTTGATTTAAGTCTATCAAAAGTGTGCGAGTTCGAGTATGTGTCCATTAGGCCTTTGGATTATTTTATTTTATCAGCATGAATTATATTGAGCAATAAAAGCCTCACTTTTATTCCATAGGCTGGGATCCCCACTATGCAGCTGTTGCAAGGGCGCATTTGTCACTGGATGTCCACTGGTTTCAAAGCAATGATTGATAGGCAGCTTAAACTTCTGGAATTGAACCATTATTGGGTTCAAATACACATTTAGATTTGTGAACAGCCATCCACAACAACCACAATCCATAAGGCGCAAATAGCTAAATGAGAGAGCAGCAGTGTGATTCAAATCAATGCGCTATGTAGATATCAATAATAAGGGATATCTGTATCGCGTAGACTATACCACTGCTGTCATCATTACCTCCAAGCCTTTATTCATGTTGGATCATCTTTGGATGCCGACAGCAGTCGCACCATTGGAAGACATAGCTTGGACTGTAACCTACAAAAGACTATTCCTCCTCTTTTCCCTCAATCCATCAAACACATTTGGTGTGTCATCATAGTGGTCTCTGATTTATTGTCAGACTCGCTCACGTTGAACAAATTTAAATGTGCACTTTTTTTCAATGCTGATTTGAATGTCATTGAGAAAACAGAAAGTGTCAAAGATTTTTTCCGCAAACATCCTTTCTGAATGTAAAAGTAATCATCTAGTTTTTCAAACGTATCTGTAATCTGATTACAATATTTTTGCTGGTAACGTAACGGATTACAGTTACAGTTTTTTTGTATGTAATCCGTTTAC
>NW_019944534.1:0-823 GCF_002910315.2 Salvelinus sp. IW2-2015 | reverse complement strand
TGGAATTAGAAAGTGAAAGTAATGTGTTATTGTAAAAGTACTTACTGCCTCTGTTCTATTCTACATTCATAGAATTACTCATCTAAAAAACATTCTATTAAATTCTGCACTACCAGTTTCCACTTAACCATCTGCACTGTTTTATTCCTGTTGTTGACATAGAATATTAAATGATCACAAAACCTTTCATGACACCCATCCAACTGTAAATGATAGTTATGGTATTCATATMGAACATGAATTGTCAATGAAAGGAAATGAGGAAAGTAGATTTACCCTGCAGCTGTGYTTATATTTTCTGTTGTGGTTTGAAGTKTTCTATCCCAATCGCTAAAATAAGAGAAAGTGAAACTAAACAGCATGCGATAAATAAGGGYTTTCCACTAGTTACCACAGCTACAAAGTAAAAATGGGCTATATCGCAAAAATTATTGAAAAATAAAATGTSTCTTTTGGTCTTAATTTAAGGTTTGACATAAGGTTAGCTGTGTGGTTAAAATTAGGGTAAATATTATATTTAAAACCACAATTTAAAAAAGATAAATTGCAGAAATAGSCGGGGTTGATGACTTTATGTTTGTGGTATCTAGTGACGACCGATAAGGGGAGGAGGCTATTTTATTAGAAAGTCACTATAGTTCAAACAACAAAGCAGAAACTCGACATATATTTGGTAAACAGCTGAGGGATGGGGCTGGAGAAAGGTGACCGCTATGAAGGCATGGCACGACTGACCATCCATCCATGACATCAACATGATAGTTTTAGCCATGTTTTGAGGCTATAGTATACAGTGTTAGTTCAAAATTACACATTTAAAAAC
>NW_019944533.1:58945-69232 GCF_002910315.2 Salvelinus sp. IW2-2015 | reverse complement strand
GTGTTCCCTGTAGAGTTATCTCATTCCCACTGTGTTCCCTGTAGAGTTATCTCATTCCCACTGTGTTCCCTGTAGAGTTATCTCATTCCCACTGTATCGACTGTAATGGGAGTTACGGACCTCTGGGACGGAGCACTTGCTTTAAACGATTGTTGGATAGAGATGGTATAATTTAGACCTCTTTGTCGTGACTTATTGAGGAATGTTAGTCCGCAACAAAGACCAAATATGACCCTACTGTTCCTTCTCCAGCAGAAACCATGTCCTCATGTTTCAGTCTTAATCAGAATGAATCGCACAGGCTTTCGTCTCTCTTCGTTAACGTGATTAAATCTCTGGTCAAATGTACTGCACTATATAGGCAATAGGGTGCCTCGTTGGGACAGTCCTAGGGGTGTTTATTGTGAGACATATGGGCCGGGTTGCATCATTCTCTTTGTCTGCAGCTGGTCTGAGTGTTCTGGTCCGTTCTCCAGTGTCTTTCCAAAGAAAACAGCTCAATCAATCTTGATTACTGTAATCCCCATTACTCAGCTCTAACGCAAACCTTCTGGTCAGATACCAATACGCCTGTAGAAACACAAGTCAGATATCGGGGTCTCAACTAGGGCTGTGGTCGGTCACGGAAAATTTCCCGTCAGTTTTCCTGCGATTGTCAAGCAAATAACTGTCGGGTCTCACGGTAAGTGACCGTTAATTAACATAAACACATTTAGCGTCCCCCGGCTTCCATACACAGCCTACATGCCATTTTAAAAAGTATAATAAATCCATGTGATATAGCCTACACCTTCACAATAAATCCATTATTTATTTTAGACAGGTCTAAAGAAACATGATATGAAGAAAATGTAGTCTATTACAGAAGAACAGAATAGCATCCTCTGAGTTGTCCTTATGTTAGGTCCTGACCTGGCTATGCCGTATTGGCTGTGGGCTACACTAGTTCATTTAGCAGACAAGACTTGCTTATAATTCCGTGGCATTATGTTATATTATTCTATAGTATGAAGAATACAATTAAACAAAGCTGAATAAAATATATTGTAGCAGCCTCAAGGCGGTGGGGTTTCCACGTCACCAAGTTCAATAACCAAACACGCTCAGGGAGCACAACTAGAATGTAAATGGAGAATTTATTAGGGAGATTTGCACACGGTTGGAAAGGGGGGGGGTGAATTCAGCAACCAGTTCACAATCAGTTCTCGTTGTGTCCGTTCCGTTCTCCAGGGGTAATCCTAAAACTCACGTCCTCAGAACCGGTTCGGTACACAGGGAAGGTAATCAGACAGCCCAGGTCACAACGAGTAATCACACAGATAATTCTCTCTCTCTCTTCTCTCTCTCGCTCCACATGTTTCCCCTCTCTCTCTTCTCTCTCTGCTCCACATGTTTCCCCTCTCTCTCTTCTCTCTCGCTCCACATGTTTCCCCTCTCTCTCTTCTCGCTCCACATGTTTCCCCTCTCTCTCGGTGCTCCGACATGTTTGCCTCTGCGGGTCTTCTCTATCCTGCCCACATGTTGCCTGCGTCTTGCTCTTCTCGGCTCCACATGTTTTCCCGCTCTCCTCTCTTCTCTTCGGGTCGTAGACTGCCATCAATGTTCCCCTCCTCTCTCTTTCTTCTCTGCTCACAGTTTTCCCCTCTCTCTCTTTCTCTCCGCTCACAACATGTTTTCCCTTCATCTCTCTGCTCCACATGTTTCCCCTCTCTCCTTCTCTCTCGCTCCCATCATGTTCCCTCTCTGTCTTCTCTCTCTCACATGCCTCCTTACCCCCACATGTTTCCCCTTCTCTCTCGCTCCAACATGTTTTCCCCTCTCTCTTCTCGCTCCACAGTTCCCCTCTCTCTCATCTCTCTCGTCCACTGTTTCCCTTCTTCTCTTCCGCTCCACATGTCCCCTCTCTCTCTTCTCGCTCCCACTTTGCCCTCTCTCTCTTTCTCTCTCGTCCACATGTTTCCCCTCTTCTCTGTCTCTCTCCACATGTTCCATCTCTCTCTTCTTTCTGCTCCACATGTTCTTCTTCTTCTCGCTCCTCCACATCGTTCCCCCCTCTCTCTCTCTCTGCTGTCCAGGCATGTTTCGCCCTCTTCTCTCTTCTCTGCCCATTCCTGATTTCCCCCTGTCCTCTCTTCGTCATCTGCATCCCTGTGTTGCCCCTCTTTCGCTCACATTCCTTTTCCACATTTCCTCTTTTTCCCGTCCCCATTTCCCACTCTCTTGCCACAGTTTCCCTTCGTCACACCTCTCTTCTCCCACGTGGTCCTCTGGTACTCTGTTGCACTCTTCTTTCCCATGACTGCGAGCGTCGTTGGGCGCAGGAAGTCCAAGTAGGCTCGGGGGTGGGAAGCCAGCGGGCTACAAAGATTACGCCCTATGCATCACGCACTCCCCCTAACTTCTCCCCTCATCTTTCCCTGCGTCTGCACATAATTTTCCTCCAATATGATTGAGGGAGTGGCCCAATGCTGCTATTCCTTGTTGGCGTTAACAAAGAAATCAGGTACTTCTATTGAGTATAAAACTCATCAATCAAATCAAATGTATTTATATAGCCTTTCTTAACATACTGAATATCTCAAAAGTGCTGGTACCAGAACTCCAGCTAAAAACCCCACAACAGCATAAGCAAATGCAGGTGTAGAAGCACGGTGGCTTAGGAAAAACTCCCTAGAAGGAGAACCTCAGGAAGAAACTAGAGAGGAAACCCAGGCTCTGAGGGGTGGCCAGGTCTCTCTTCTGGCTGTGTCGGCGTGGGAGATTATAACAGAAACATGGCAACATTGTTCAAACGTTTCATAAGATGACAGCACGGTAAAGTAATAATAATATTAAGTAGTTAAAGGGTGCAACAGGCAGCACCTAGGAGTAAAATGTCAAGGCATTTTCATAGCCGATATCAGAGTACTTCACGCTCTGCGGGTCTCTAGAGAGTTTGAAAACAGAAGGTCTGGACAAGGTACTTACGTTCCGGTAACAGGTCAAGGGTTTATAGCTGAGGCAGAACATTGAAACTGGAAGCAGCTAGCACGGCCAAGGTGGGACTGGGGACGCAGCGAGTCCATATGCTAGGTAGTCTGAGGCATGTGCCTAGGGCTAGGGTCGTCCGAGAGAGAGAAAGAAAAAAGAGACAAAGAAGATTAGAGAGAGCATACTTAAATTCTAACACGGACCACCGGAATAAAGACAGGAGATACTATAACAAACTGACCCTATGCCCCTCCGACACATACAACATGCAGCCAATAAATACTGGAGGGCTGAGACAGGAGGAGGTGCAGGACACTGTGGCCCCATCCGATGATACTCACCGACAGGGCCAAACAGTCAGTGATAATAACTCACGACTTTGCAAAGCACAGCGCCCACCACCACTAGAGGGATATCTTCATCCACCAACTTCAACCACCAACTCTCGCAGTGAGAAAGGGGAACCGGCCAGGCAAGAGACAGCAAGGGCGGTTCGTTGCTCCAGTGCCTTCCGTTCACCTCACACTCCTGGGCCAGACTACACTCAATCATACAGAGGACCTATTGAATGAGATGAGTCTTCAAAAAGACTTAAAGGTTGAGACCGAGTCTGCATCTCTCACATGGGTATTGCAGACCATTTCCATAAAAATGGAGACCTATAGGAGAAACTCTGACTCCAGCAGTATGAGTTAAACTCCTATATGACTTATTAAACTCTATAGGAGAAAGCTCTGCCTCCAGCAGTATGAGTTAACTCCTATATGACTTATTAAACTCTATAGGAGAAGCTCTGGACTCGAGCTAGTATGAGTAACTCTATGACTTATTAAACCTCTATAGGAAAAGCCTTGACTCAAGCAAGTATGAGTTAACTCCTATAATTGACTTATTAAACTCTTATAGAGAGAAAGCTCTGACTCCAGCAGTATTGAGTAACTCCTATATGATTATTCAACTCTATAGAAAGCTCTGACTCCAGGCAGTATAGTTAACTCCTATATGAACTTATTAAACTCTATAGGAGAAAGCTCTGACTCCAGCAGTATGAGTTAACTTCTATAATGACTTTTAAACTATAGGAGAAAACTCTGATCCAGCAGTAATGAGTTTTAACTCCTATATGACTTATTAAACTCTATAGGAGAAAGCTCTGACTCCAGCAGTATGCAGTTAACTCCTATATGACTTATTAAACTCTATAGGAGAAAGCTCTGACTCCAGCAGTATGAGTTAACTCTATATGACTTATTAAACTCTATAGAGAAAGCTCTGACTCCAGCAGTTATGAAGTTTAAATCCTATATGACTTATTTAAACTCTATAGGAGAAAGCTCTGACTCAGCCAGTATGAGTTAACTCCTATATTGACTTATTAAACTCTATAGGAGAAAGCTCTGACCCAGCAGTATGAGTTAACTCTATATGACTTATTAAACTTCATAGGAGAAAGCTCTGACTCCAGCATGTATGATTGTAACTCCTATATGACTTATTAAACTCTATAGGAGAAAGCTCTGACTCCAGCAGTATGAGTTATATCTCTATACGACTTATTAAACTCTATAGGAGAAAGGCTCTGACTCCAGCAGTATGAGTTAACTCCTATATGATATTAAACTCCTATAGGAAGAAAGCTCTGACTCCAGCAGTATGAGTAAACTCCTATATGACTTATTAAAACTCGTAGGAGAATAGCTCTGGACTCCAGCAGTATGAGTTAACTCCTATATGACATTATAATCTATAGGAGAAAGCTCTGACTCCAGCGTATGAGTTTAACTCCTATATGACTAATTAAACTCTATAGGAGAAAGCTCTGACCTCCAGCAGTATGAGTTAATCCTATAGATTATTAAACCTATAGGAGAAAGCTCTGACTCCACAGTAGGAGTACCTCCTATATGACTATATAAACTCTATAGGAAAGCTCTCTGACTCCAGCAGTATGAGTTAACTCCTATATGACTTATTAAACTCTATAGGAGAAAGCTCTGACTCAGAGTTGAGTTAACTCCTATATGACTATTAAACTCTATAGGAGAAAGTCGGACTCCAGCAGTATGAGTTAACTCCTATAGACTTATTAAACTCTATAGGAGAAATCTCACTAGGCTCCTTTGCTCTACTCTTACGTATCCGCACGTATATGATTAACTCCTATATTGACTTATTAAACTCTATTGGAGAAAGCTCTGACTCCAGCATATTAGTTAACTCCTATATGATTATAAACTCTATAAGAAAACTCTGATCAGAAGTAAGAGTTACTCTATATTATTTACTATAGGAGAAAGCTCTGACCCAGCAGTATGAGTTAAACTCCTATATGACTTATTAAACCCTATAGGAGAAAGCTCTGACTCCAGCAGATGAGTTAACTCCTATATGACTTATAAACTCTATAGGAGAAAGCTCTGACCCAGCAGTATGAGTTAATCCTATATGACTTATTAAACTCTATAGGAGAAAGCTCGACTCCACAGTATGAGTTAACTCCTATATGACTTATTAAACTCTATAGGAGAAAGCTCTGACTCCAGCAGTAAGATTAAACTCCTATATGACTTATTAACTCTATAGGAGAAAGCTCTGACTCCAGCAGTATGAGTTAACTCCTATATGATTTATAAACTCTATAAGAAAGCTCGACTCCAGCAGTAAGATGAGTTACTCCTATATGATTATAACTCTATAGGAGAAAAGCTCTGACTCCAGCAGTATGAAGTTAACATCTATATGACTTATTAAACTCTATAGGGAAAAAGCTCTGACTCCAACAGTATGAGTTAACTCCTATATGACTTATTACTCTATAGAGAAATCTGACTCCAGCAGTATGAGTTAACCTCCTATATGACTTATTAAACTATATGGAAAAGCTCTGATCCCAGCATAGAGTTATACCTCCTATATGACTTATTAAATCTATAGGAGAAAGCTCTGACTCCAGCATTATGAGTTAAACTCCTATATGACTTATTAAACTTTAGGTGCTATAGCCATTTGGTCTGTATATTTTGATGTTTAATACATTGTAAGGCTGCGTGATGAGACTCTCATGATGATGTTTAAAAAGTCATTTGAAAGGCATGAGCTCTGCTTTGTTTTGTTTTTTTGCGCAGGCTGTACACACTTCATCAGTCTCTCATTCACAATTTGACAAGCACTTGATAATGCCTCTAATTTCACACGGCGGCATCCCCTTTGTGTGGCCGTAATGCCCCCTGAAAAAGATCCATGCCTTTTGTGGCCTGGAGTACAGTGGCCGTTTTGCCCTTCTCCCAGAGTGCTGCGTTGTGACCTTCTCCCTGAGTGCTGCGCGCTCCGAAGCGCCTCTCACTCACACGGCTCTCAGTCACGTGATCGGGTCTTTCTCACAGGCTACAAGTGAAGACAGACACATCGGGGACTCAACTGCGCGTGTCCTTATCCAACTCCGAGGTGCATATTAAAGATATTGGAAGAAGTGTCCACATATACTTTGTCAGCCAACAAGATGAGTAGAACTAACAAAATAGCAAAAGCACTAGTCCCCCATAGTACAAAAGTTGACCTATTCTGTGTGAGAAATAAATATTCCAAACATAGTCTGGGACAGTTGTGGGATGCGAAACATCACAAATGAATACACGAGCACCACGTTTAGCTTAAAATGTTGATAAACTATTAGTCTATTTCTTCACATTATAAGGGCAGCAATGCGTACATGTTAGTAGGCTATAAGCGGGAATGTGCCATTAGCGTAAAACACCATTATCAYAAGTGAGTTTTTATGGTGAAAATGATCTTCCCCAAACTTGAAACTCACATGCTTAATTTTAAGAAGTTATTTGGCCACTTTAGTTGTGATACTAACCTTATTAAAACATATAGGCCTATGGGCTAGGATACATGAGGTGTGCGACTAACTGACAACTATGATTAGAGAAAGTCGCGCAAAAAAAGGCATTGTTTCTTGCCTTATGGTGGGCGTCATTCACAAGGGATTATACATCATTCACAAGTGATCGGCTAATATTGTCACCCATCAGACTATCCTTAATTTAATGTTGTCTTTACAAATACTACATAATATATGTGTGACATTTGTTTTGATTTAGAATGGACCATTATCATYCACCTGTATCGAAACAGAGGCAGCGGGAAAAAATYCATGTCATCTATGTACTTGAATAGCAAATGGAGGACGCTTTTCCCAATGGTTTATTTTCATGCCAGCCAGGTAGGCTCTACTCCTGTTGTAAATATAAGCAATGTGCTTAATATTAGTTGAAAGTTGAGAAAATAAATATAGTAAGGCTATAGAAAGCTGATGGGATCCTCCTCTTTTTAATAGAGGCCATCAAAACTCTGTTTTCTCTCGCACTTGCATAGCCTTAGAAATGTTGAGCAACATAGTCATGGTTTCTAAGTGTTGGATAGATTTTATAATTACATTGCATAGGAAATAACAAATGTTCTTCTGCTCTTAATGGCAAATGTTGTAGAACTAAAAAAAACTGCTTTAAAACTGCAAATGTTCTCGGCAAAATGTGTAGAACTGCAAGAAATGTGCAACCTTTTCTCTCTTGCCCCATGGCAGAATGTGTATAACTGCATTAAAATAAACTTAACAAACATTGTTTGTTTGGGGGGGGGCAACCAAATTTGCTTAGGGTGTTCCTAAAAATTAGCCGGCTTCATCATCTACCTAACAATCTCAAATGACGTCAGCTGTTAAATAGTGTTAAACTGTCCAAATGAGTTATGGTTTCCAAGAGGATATGCTGTCAATGAAGTTAGGTTTCAATGACGATATGTGTCCAAATGAAGTTATGGTTTTCCAAATGCGATAATCTGTCAAATGACGTTAAACTGTCAAGGCAATATAATTTTTTTATTGCATGTGTCCTTGACGTATTCTCTCTCTCTCGCTCTCTCTCTCTTCTCCCTCTCTCTTTATCCCCTCTCTCTTTCTCTCTCTCTCTCCTCTTCCCCCTCTCTGTCCCTCCTTCACCTACCGTAGAAGAAGCCGAAGGGACCAGCCCTGCAGGCACATGTCAGTGGTCTGTGTCTGGACAGCAGCCTCCGGCTGGCCCTCCAGCCATCACTCAGTTTCGCTCCAGCTGCCAGTCAGGTCTGGACCACAACTCATCACTGATTATCTGAACCTGTGGTGGGAGAGAGGAGGAGGAGGAGGAAATACACGTGGCTGGGAGAGAGGAGGAAGGAGAAAACGTGGCTGGGAGAGGAGGAGGGGGGAGGAGAGAAACTGGTGCTGGGGAGAGAGAGGAGAGAGGAGGAGGAGAAGGAGGACACTGGTGGCTGGGAGAGAGGAGGAGAGGAGGGGGGAGGAGGAGGAACACTGTGGGGCTGGAGAGAGGAGGAGAACTGGTGGCTGAGAGAGGAGGGGGGAGGAGGAACACTGGTGGTGGTGGAGAGGAGGAGAAGGAGGAGGAAGAGAACACTGGTGCTGGGGAGAGGAGGGGAGGAGGAGAGGAGGAGGAGGGGAGGGAGGAGAGGAGGAGAACACTGATGTGAGAGATGAGAGGAAGGAGAACCTGGTGGCTGGAGAGAGGAGGAGGAGGGGAGGAACATGGTGCTGGAGAAGAGAGGGGGAGAGGAGAAATCTGGGGCTGGAGAGAGAGGGAGAGGGGGGAGAAACTGGTGGTGGAGAGAGAGGAGGAGGAGGATAGCCGGACTGGCTGACCAGAGGAACGTCTGTCTGCTTCACTGTATCTTCCCTGGGAAGAGAGAGAGGGGAGAAGGAGGAGGAGAAGGAGACACTGGTGGTGGGAGGAGGAGGAGAAGAAGTGACAAACAACTAGTTATGTTACCAAGATGTTCTGTCCTGAGTGACAGACTGACAAGAGGAGAGTCTGAGATGAACCAACCAACCCTGTTAGAGGTTCACACTGTACAGTATCAGAGTCTGGGCCATATTCATTAAGAGTCTCAGAGTATGAAAGACCAGGAGCGCTGATCTAGGATAGTTAGTCTTAGTCAGAATGAATGAATATACGATTCAGATGAATGAATGATATGGACAGATCTAGATCAGAATAATGAGATATATGGAAATTTAGATTCAGAATCGACATAATGAGATGATATGGACAGATCCTAATCAGTGAATGTAGATGAAATATGGATACAATCCTGATGTAAGATGAGAAGATTGGACAGATCCTAGATCAGAATGAGATAGATTGGACAGATCCTTTAGATCAGAAGGATTTACATAGACGTGGCGAGAACCTGAATACGGCCCGGTAGACCTGTACACTCTCAGAGGTAGAGGTCACCGTACACAACAGGAGATGTGTACCTTAAATTGGGGAGACGGCATCGTGGTTAAGACATGGACGAACGAATGCGAACACGTGGTTTACCATGGTTCCAATTTTTATACGTTCATTGCTCTGTAATGGTCCACTTTTTTACGAGCTTTTCCCAGCAGCCTCCATGTGCTGCACGCACTTCATCCTTATGGCTCTTTTTTTAACGTAGCTTTCTCCCAGCAGCCCCTGTGCTAGCACGAACCTCATTCTAAGATGCGTGCTTCTCCTACTGTAGTACTAGAGTTTTGTTCACGTCAAAACTCTTCTTGCAAAGTCTCAAACTTATTACTCTGGTCAACAAATCCTTGCAGACAACTTGACTAAAGTCGTAACGATGACTTTTTTCTTCTCTTTGGAAGAAAAACAGTGGAATATGTATAAAAAAATTTACCGAATTACAACCTCTGACCAAGTCACGTTTGAAGTGTCTTTTGCCTGCAATAGTTTGGGAAGATATGCAGATCGTAACCACGAGTCAACGCAGGTATATATGGTACGTTATTTCAATGATAGTGGTTTCTTTCTTTTAAGTAGCCATGCAATAGCATGTTCAGGAACATTATTTATTGTTTTTGCATGGTCAATCCCATGGGTCTTATCCCATTAGCCCATGTCATCCCCCGGTCAATCCCACGTCAATCCAAGCAATCGCCCATGTCAATCTTCATCCACGGCCAATCCCATGGTCACCACGCACCATGGTCAGCATGGAATCCCCACGGGTCAATCCCCATGGTCAAGCCCATGGTCAATCCCATCGGTAATCCCACGTCAACCCATGGTCCAAGTCCATGGTCATCCACGGATAACCCATGGTCAAGCCAGGTCACCCACGGTCATGACTGGCAATCCCAGGCAACCATGGTACCCCAGTCACCCACGGTCAATCCCCAGGTCCAATCGCCAGTCAAGCCCTGGTCAATCCCAGCACCATGTCAAGCCCATGGTACAATCCCCTGGGTCAACCATGGTCAACCCAGGTCACGCCCCAGGC
>NW_019944533.1:58269-58920 GCF_002910315.2 Salvelinus sp. IW2-2015 | reverse complement strand
GGCCTCCTACAAATCTTAGCCGGCTTCTATCAATCTACCTAACAATCTCCAATGACGTCAGCTGTCTAAACTATGGTTAAACTGCCAAATGAAGTTATGGTTTCCAAATGACGATATGCTGTCCAAATAAGTTTATGGTCTTCAAATGACGATATGCTGTCCAAATGAAGTTATGGTTTTCCAAATATGGCGATATGCTTCCAAATGACGTTAAACGTCCAAGGTCAATATAAGTTTTTTATTGCATGTGTCCTTGACGTATTCTCTCTCTCTCGCTCTCTCTCTCTCCCCCCTCTCTCTTTATCCCCCCTCTCTCTTTCTCTCTCTCTCTCCCTCTTCCCCCTCTCTGTCCCTCCTTCACCTACCGTAGAAGTGGAAGCCGAAGGGACCAGCCCTGCAGCACATGGTCAGTGGTCTGTGTCTGGACAGTCAGCCTCCGGCTGGCCCTCCAGCCATCACTCAGTGTCGCTCCCAGCTGGCCAGTCAGGTCTGGGAGCCACAACTCATCACCTGATTATCTGAACCCTGGTGGCTGGGGAGAGGAGGAGGAGGAGGAGGAGATACACTAGTGGCTGGGGAGAGGAGGAGGAGGAAGGAGAAACACTGGTGGCTGGGGAGAGGAGGAGGAGGGGGGAGGAGGAGGAACACTGG
>NW_019944533.1:49362-56522 GCF_002910315.2 Salvelinus sp. IW2-2015 | reverse complement strand
TCTCCCAGCCACCATGGGGGCGGGTAGGGGAGGAGGAGGGAGGAGGAGGAACACTGGTGGCTGGAGAGAGGAGGAGGAGGGAGGAGGAGGAACACTGGTGGCTGGAGAGAGAGGAGGAGGAGGATAAGCCGGTACTGGGCTTGACCTAGAGGATCACGTCTGTCTGCTCACTGTTCTTCCCTGGGAGAGAGAGGAGGGGAGAAGGAGGAGGAGGAAGGAGGAACACTGGTGGCTGGAGAGAGGAGGAGGAGAAGAAGGTGACAAACAACTATGTTGATGTTTACCAGATGTTTCTGTCCTGAGTGACAGACTGACAAGAGGAGGAGTCTGAGATGAACCAACCAACCCTGTTAGAGGTCTCACCTGTACAGTATCAGAGGTCTGGGCCCATATTCATTAAGAGTCTCAGAGTATGAAAGACCAGGAGCGCTGATCTAGGATCAGTTTAGCCTCTTAGATCAGAATGAATGAGATGATATGGACAGATCCTAGATCAGAATGAGATGATATGGACAGATCCTAGATCAGAATGAATGAGATGATATGGACAGATCCTAGATCAGAATGAGATGATATGGACAGATCCTGGATCATAATGAGATGATATGGACAGATCCTAGATCAGAATGAATGAGATGATATGGACAGATCCTAGATCAGAATGAGATGATATGGACAGATCCTAGATCAGAATGAGATGARATGGACAGATCCTAGATCAGAATGAGATMACATAGACGTGGGYGAACCTGAATACGGGCCCTGGTCGTAACCTGTACACTATCAGAGGTCAGAGGTCGTACCTGTACAGCACAGGAGATCGGTGGTACCTTAAATTGGGGAGAACGAGCTCGTGTTAATGACTGGAGCGGAACGAATGGAACACGTGGTTTCCATGGTTTCCAGATGTTTGATACCGTTCCATGTGCTCTGTAATGGGTCCTTTTTTTACGAGCTGTTCTCCCAGCAGCCTCCTGTGCTGCACAGCACCTTCATCCTCTATGGCTCCTTTTTTTACGAGCTGTTCTCCCAGCAGCCTCCTGTGCTGCACAGCACCTTCATCCTCTAAGATGGCGTGGCTTCTCCTACTGTAGACTAGCAGCTTTTTCACTCAAATCTCTTCTTGCAAATCTCAACCTTATCTTCTCTGTCAACAAATCCTTGACGACAACTTGCTAAAGTCGGAACGATGATCTTTTTTTCCTCTTGGAAGAAAAACAGGTGAATATTGTATAAAAAAAATGTACCTGAATACACTCTGACCCCAAGTCAGTTCTGAATGTGTCTTGTTGCCTGGCATAGCTTTGGGACAGATATGCAGATCGTAGACCACGGATGTCCAACGTCAACTGGTATCAACTGGGTAGACTTTATTTCACTGAATAGCTGGGTTTCTTTTCTTTTAAGTGCCATGCAAAGCAGTTTCAGGAACATTATTTATTGTTTTGCATGGTCAAGCCCCATGGTCTATCCCCATAGCCCCATGGTCAATCCCCACGGTCAATCCCGCCACGGTCAATCCCACGGTCAATCCCACGGTCAAGCCCCATGGTCAATCCCCACGGTCAATCCCATGGTCAAGCCCCATGGTCAATCCCCACGGTCAATCCCACGGTCAAGCCCCCATGGTCAATCCCATGGTCAATCCCCACGGTCAATCCCCATGGTCAAGCCCCATGGTCAATCCCCACGGTCAATAACCACGGTCAATCCCCACGGTCAAGCCCCATGTCAATCCCATGGTCAATCCCCATGGTCATCCCCACGGTCAATCCCCCACGGTCAATCCCCACGGTCAAGCCCCATGGTCAATCCCCATGGTCAATCCCCATGGTCAAGCCCCATGGTCACATCCCCACGGTCAATAACCATGGTCAATCCCACGGTCAAGCCCCATGGTCAATCCCATGGTCAATCCCCCGGTCAATCCCCAACGGTCAATCCCCATGGTCAATCCCCACGTCAATCCCCATGGTCAAGCCCCATGGTCAATCCCCACAGTCAATACCCACGGTCAATAACCACGGTCAATCCCCACGGTCAATAACCATGGTCAATCCCCATGGTCAATCCCACGGTCAATCCCCACGGTCAATCCCCACGGTCAATCCCCAGGTCAATCCCCCACGGTCAATCCCCATGGTCAATAACCATGGTCAATCCCACGGTCAATCCCCATGGTCAATCCCCATGGTCAATCCCCATGGTCAATCCCACGGTCAATCCCCATGGTCAATCCCCATGGTCAATCCCCACGGTCAATCCCCATGGTCAATAACCATGGTCAATCCCCACGGTCAACCCATGGTCAATAACCATGGTCAATCCCACGGTCAATCCCCACGGTCAATCCCCATGGTCAATCCCCATGGTCAATCCCCATGGTCAATCCCCATGGTCAATCCCCATTGGTCAATCCCCATGGTCAATCCCCCACGGTCAATCCCCATGGTCAATCCCCATGGTCAAATCCCCATGGTCAATCCCCATGGTCAATCCCCACGGTCAATCCCCACGGTCAATCCCCACCGGTCAATCCCCATGGTCAACCCCATGGTCAATCCCCACGTCAATCCCCATGGTCAAGCCCATGGTCAATCCCACGGTCAATCCCCACGGTCAAGCCCCATGGTCAATCCCATGGTCAATCCCCACGGTCAATCCCCATGGTCAAGCCCCATGGTCAATCCCCACGGTCAATAACCATGGTCAATCCCCACGGTCAAGCCCCATGGTCAATCCCCATGGTCAATCCCCGGTCAATCCCCACGGTCAATCCCTGGTCAAGCCCATGGTCAATCCATGGTCAATCCCCATGGTCAAGCCCATGGTCAATCCCCACGGTCAATAACCCATGGTCAATCCCACGGTCAATCCCAATGGTCATCCCCATGGTCAATCCCCATGGTCAATCCCACGGTCAATCCCCATGGTCAATCCCACGGTCAATCCCCCATGGTCAACCCCATGGTCAATCCCACGGTCAATAACGCATGGTCAACTCCCACGGTCAACCCCATGGTCATCGCCATCCTACTCACCTGGTCAATCCCCATGGTCAATCCCCACGGTCAATTCCCCATGGTCAATCCCCACGGTCAATCCCCCACGGTCAAGCCCCATGGTCAATCCCACGGTCAATCCCCACGGTCAATCCCCACGGTCAATCCCCACGGTCAATCCCCACGGTCAATCCCATGGTCAATGCCCCATGGTCAATCCCCATGGTCAAGCCCCATGGAATGTTATGTTTTTTTTTCTTTCTATGTAAAATTCTCAGCTAAAATGTGCTTGTATTTTGTGTAAAGTTAAAGTAGCCTCTATATGTTGTTTGAGAAATAAATCATGATGCCACTATGGTGTGTTGTTTCTGTTCTTCGTGCATTATCATAACCCGGGTACCAGTCTGTTTGTGCCTTCGTGCATTATCATAGCCCGGGTACCAGTCTGTTTGTGCCTTCGTGCATTATCATAACCCGGGTACCAGTCTGTTTGTGCCTTCGTGCATTATCATAACCTGGGTACCCGTCTGT
Source organism: Salvelinus sp. IW2-2015 (assembly GCF_002910315.2). Lineage (NCBI taxonomy): Eukaryota > Metazoa > Chordata > Actinopteri > Salmoniformes > Salmonidae > Salvelinus > Salvelinus sp. IW2-2015. The sequence continues at coordinate 52,989 of NW_019944533.1, read as the reverse complement.
TTGTGCCTTCGTGCATTATCATAGCCCGGGTACCAGTCTGTTTGTGCCTTGGTGCATTATCATAGCCCGGGTACCAGTCTGTTTGTGCCTTCGTGCATTATCATAGCCCGGTTACCAGTCTGTTTGTGCCTTCATGCCACTTCTTGTCATGACAAGGGCACAAACAGACTTGTACCCAGGCTAGCATAATCAGTTGACAAATGCTGTCTGTGTTCCAAATGGTCAGTGGTGGGAAAAAGTACCCAATTGTCATACTTGAGTAAAACTAATGATATGTTAATAGAAAATGACTCAAGTAAATATTAAAGTCACCCAGTAAAATAGTACTTGAGTAAAAGTCTAAAAGTATTTGGTTTTAAATATTCTTAAGTATCAAAAGTAAATGTAAAAATCATTATATTAAGCAAATCAGACGGCACCATTTTCTAGTTTTTGATTTATTTACAGATCGCCAGGGGCTATCTTCTCTAACACTCGGACATCATTTACAAATGAAGCATTTGTTGTTTAGTGAGTCCGCCAGATCAGAGGCAGTAGGGATGACCAGGGATGTTCTCTTGTGTGAATTGGACCATTTTCCTGTCCTGCTAAGCATTCAAAATTTAACAAGTACTTTTGGATGTCAGGGAAAATATATGGAGTAAAAAAATACACTATTTTCTTTTGGAATGCAGTGAAGTAAAAGTAGTGAAACATTTAAATAGCAAAGTACAGATACCCCAAAAAACTACTTAAGTACTTTATAGATATCCCAAAAAACTACTTAAGTACTTTACACCATTCCAAATGGCGCCCTATCCCCTGTATAGCGCACAACTCAACAGTAGTGCACTATATAGGGAATAGGGTACCATTTAAAGTAGTGCACTATATAGGGAATAGGGTACCATTTAAAGTAGGGCACTATATAGGGAATAGGGTACCATTTAAAGTAGTGCACTATATAGGGAATAGGGTACCATTTAAAGTAGTGCACTATATAGGGAATAGGGTACCATTTAAAGTAATGCACTATATAGGGAATAGGGAACRATTTGGAAGGCATTAATAAATGTACTTTATGTCAGAGATACTATATGTGTCCAAGAGGGGGAGCATTGACTCTGAAGTATTTCAGACCGTGAGAACCTGTCGGCCGTAGCACAACGTAACACCACTAGAGGGCGTGCTAACCACATAAATAGATCAGCTAGACAGCATATCGCCCTTCACGTGTCTGAGGTGGGTTGTTCACTATATCGCCCTTCACGTGTCTGAGGTGGGTTGTTCACTATATCGCCCTTCACGTGTCTGAGGTGGGTTGTTCACTATATCGCCTTCACTTGTGTTCTGAGGTGGGTTGTTACCTATATCACCTTCACCGTGTCTGAGGTGGGTTGTTACTGATATACTTCACGTGTCTGAGGTGGTTCGTTCACTATAGTCACCCTTCAGGTCTGAGGTGGCTTGGTCATATATCGCCCTTTCCCAGTGTCTTGACGGTGGGTTGTTCACTATATCATCACCCTACACGTGTCTGAGTGGCTTGGTCACTTACGCCTGCCTTCACGGTGTCTGAGGTGGGTTGTTCACTATACTCATATTTTTAAATGTGTGTCCTTTGATCTTTCAAGAATAGAAGGACATGTAATGCTGCAGTGTTTCGCAATTCGATGTCTACGGTGTTGGTTAGAATCTGACCTAGTGCCCTTTAACCTCTCCTCTCTCTCTCTTTACTGTCATCCTCTCTCTCTACTGTTCAATAAGGTCAGAACAAGACAGTAAACTGTATGTATATTTTAAAGTCTAGAAGGGTACCCTCTTACTCATCAAACTGTGTCATGGAGGAGAAAGTACCATTCTCTGGCCTCAACATAAGCCCTAAATGCTGTTACAACACCACAGAGATTGGTGGCCCTTAGCAAGCAATGCAGGTGTAGAAGCAACGGTGTGTTTCTATCTCCCAACCCATTGACCAGGCTCTCCACAGGGGGCCTGACTCTCATTGTTGCTCAGCTTGTTCAACCAATGGCTGCCAAGGCTGCTACACACCTCTCAACACAGAAACTCTGCTGAAAGGACGGGCTCATGATAATGGCCTGGAACGGCGCTAATGGAATGGATCAAACACCGGAAACCATGGAAACCGTGTTTTGATTTAATTAGATACCATTCCGCTGATTCCGCTCCAGTCATTCCCCGAGCCCGTCCTTGCGTCTCCCTCTTGGCCTGTGTTTCTGTACAACGCCACTTGTGATCTCGCTGATGTCAAAGGGCTCTATTAATACATTTGTTTGCCCTAGATGGACAGAGATGGTTAAGAGTTGACATCAATTCACTGTGTTGTTTCAGGTTGGACAACTACTGGGGTGTCATCACAAATCATCTTTCCGAGCCTGACAGGATGACAGGATGACAGGTAGACTGACAGGTAGACAGGCAGGATGAGAGGTAGACAGGATGACAGTGACAGTGACAGGTAGAGCAGTGGAGAACGTAGTAGACCGCACATACGAGATGACACTAGGATGACGTAACAGGAGTGGAACAGGTAGACAGGTAGACCAGGATGACAGGTGAATGACAGGTTGAGACGTAGGATTTACTGGATTAACAGGAATGACAGGTAGACAGGTATGATAGGTAGATCCGCCCTCTTGTGGTTTGAATAACTGTGACCAGGATGACAGGTGTATGATGCGATAGTATATTTACGTAAAAATCAGGATACAGGTATGATAGATTATGAATCATGATAGTAGGTAGACATAGGGTAAGATAACAGGATGATCAGGGCTTGAACAAAGTGTGCACGGTAGATCTCACTCAGGCTGACGAGGATGATAGGTAAATCTCAGGAGACAGGTGAAGAGGATGACAGGTAGACACGTTGATTGGTAGAAGGCGGTAGAAGCAGGAATGACAGGTAGATCCAGGACATGGATCAAAGAGTAGACTAGGATGACAGAGTAACTACCGGTATGACTGTAGCAACGCCAGGGCACGAGACTAGGTGGTCTGATCACTGGTAGACCGCGGTCTAGTGACACATCAAACATGCGATGATCCGCGTAGACGGCCAATGACAGGTGACATAGTAAGTAACAAGGATAGGCGCGTGTAGACAGGCAGTGAAATGGCTAGCCACGGCAGGATAGCAGAGCACTGAGACAGGAGCTGAGCAGGGAATGACAGGACTAGCAGGCAGGATAAGCATGACAGGAGATGACGGGGTAGACTACTAGTGATGAAGGAATGACGGAGACCGAGATGACCTAGTAGTACCGTGACAAGATACAGGTCAGAACAGGATGCAAAGTATGACAGGATGACTGGTATAGCAGGATGACTGGTAGACGCGACTAACTGGTTGAGAACCATGGTAGATCAGGTAGACAGGATGACAGGTAGAACGTGAATGACAGGATTAGAAATGTAGACGAGGAGCAGTAAAGTACAAGGTATAGCGGGGAGTGACAGGTAGAGATCAGGAGATCAATAGAAAAGGGTCAGTGCCCGCGGATGACAGGATTGACAGGGTAGGACGGGATCGGGCACGGTTAGACGAGGCATTGACAGGTTAGTACTGGTATGACAGGTATTTATGACAGGATGACTAGCTGTAGAGCTGGACGATCGAGCAGGTAG
>NW_019944533.1:41428-49337 GCF_002910315.2 Salvelinus sp. IW2-2015 | reverse complement strand
TCGCCTTCACGTGTCTGAGGTGGGTTGTTCACTATATCATATTTTTAAATGTGTGTCTCTTTGATCTTTCAAGAATAGGAAGGACCAGTGTAATGCTGCAGTGTTCTCCATCTGTCTACGGTGGTTGGTTAGAATCTGACCTAGTGCCCTTAACCTCTCTCTCTCTCTCTTTTACTGTCATCCTCTCTCTCTCTATCGGTTCAATAAGGTCAGAACAAGACAGTAAACTGTATGTATATTTATTAAAGTCTAGAAGGCTACCCTCTACTTCATCAAACCTGTGTCATGGAGGAGAAAGTACCATTCTCTGGCCTCAACATAAGCCCTAAATGCTGTTACACACCACAGGAGATTGGTGGCACCTTAGCAAGCAATGCAGGTGTAGAAGCAACGGTGTGTTTCTATCTCCCAACCCATTGACCAGGCTCTCCACAGGGGCCTGACTCTCATTGTTGCTCAGCTTGTTCAACCAATGGCTGCCAGGCTGCTACACACCTACACAAACAAGAAACTCTGCTGAAGGACGGGCTCATGATAATGGCCTGGAACGGCGCTAATGGAATGGCATCAAACACCGGAAACCATGGAAACCGTGTTTTGATTTTATTGATACCATTCCGCTGATTCCGCTCAGTCATTACCACGAGCCCGTCCTTAGGCTGGGTTTTTCTGTACAGCACTTGTGTGACATCAGCTGATGTCAAAGGGCTCTATTAATACATTTGATTTGACCTATGATGGAAGATGGTTAAGAGTTGACATCATTCACTGTGTTGTTTCAGGTTGGACAACTACGGGGGTCATCACAAATCATCTTTCCTGAGCCTGACAGGATGACAGGAGACAGGTAGACTCGTTGACTGGTAGACAGCGATAGACAGGATGACAGGTAGACAGGATGACAGCAGTAGACAGGATGACAGGTGACTGAGACAGGTAGAAGGATGACAGGTAGACAGGGTGACAGTAGAACAGGATGACAGGAGACAGGTACAGGATGACAGGATGACTGGTAGACAGGATGACAGGATGACAGGTAGACAGGATGACAGGTAGACAGGGATGACAGGTAGACAGGTTGATGTAGACAGGTTAGACAGGATGACAGGATGACAGGTAGACAGGATGACAGGATGACAGGTAGACAGGATGACAGGGTAGACAGGATGACAGGTAGACAGGATGACAGGTAGACAGGTATGACGGTAGAACAGTTGACTGTAGACAGGTAGACAGGAGATGACAGGTAGACAGGATGACAGTAGCATGTAGACAGGAGTGACAGGTAGACAGGATGAGCAGGTAGACAGGTAGACAGATGACAGGTAGACAGGATGACAGGTAGCAGGATGACAGGATGACAGGTAGACAGGATGACGGTAACAGGATGACAGGATGACTGGTAACAGGATGACAGGATGACAGGATGACAGGTAGACAGGATGGACAGGAGACAGGATGACAGGTAGACAGGATTGGACAGGTAGACAGTGATGACAGGTAGACAGGTTGATGGTAGACAAGGTAGACAGGTGACAGGTAGACAGGATGACAGGTAGACCGGTGATGGTAGACAGGATGACAGGTTGACTGGTAGACAGGTAGACAGGATGACAGGATGACAGGTAGACAGGATGACAGGTAGACAGTAGACAGGAATAGACAGGAGACAGTATGACAGGATGACTGGTAGACAGGTAGACAGGATGGACAAGGTAGACAGGATGACAGGTAGACAGGATGACAGATGGACTGGTAGACAGGTAGACAGTGATTTGGTAGACAGGTAGACAGGATGACAGGTAGACAGGATGACAGGGTAGACAGGGATACAGGTAGACCGGGTTGCTGTAGACAGGATGACACGGTACTGTAGACAGGTAGACAGGTAGACATGATGACAGGTAGACAGATGACAGGTAGACATGTAGACAGATGACAGGTAGATCGGATGACAGGTAGACAGGTAGCCCGGAATGACAGGTAGACAGGAGAAGGTTGCCAGGATTGGACAGAATGACAGGTAGACAGGATGACGGTAGACAGGATGACAGGATGACTTAGACAGGATGACAGGATACAGGTAGACAGGATGACAGGTAGACAGGATGACAGGTAGAACAGGATGACAGGTAGGACAGGTTGACTGGGTAGACAGGGTGACAGTTGACTGGTAGACAGTTAGACAGGATGACAGGCTAGAGACAGGATGAAGGATAGACATGTAGACAGGATGACAGGTAGACAGGTCAGACAGGATGACAGGTAGACGAGGATGACAGGTAAAGCCAGGGATGACAGGATACAGGTAGACAGGATGACCGGGTAGACAGGATGACAGGTAGAGCAGGATGACAGATGAACAGCGGAATGACCGTAGACAGGTTAGACAGGATGACAGGATGACAGGTAGCTGGGTAGACGGTAGACAGGATCGACGGGTAGACGGATGACAGGTAGACATTGATGACAGGCTACGGTAGACAGGATGACAGGATGATAGGTAGACAGGATGACAGGATTACAGGTAAACAGGAATGACAGGTGGACAGGAAATATGGTAGACAGAATTGACAGATTTGACAGGGTAGACAGATTGACTAAAGATTGACAGATTGAAGCAGGTAGAAGGTAGAACAGTAGGACAGGTAGACCAGTTGACAGGTAGACAGGCAGACAGATTGACAGTGGAAGAGGGGCGAGGGGAAGATCAAAGATAAAACGTTGCTAAAAGCACAACAGGCTTGACAACATTGTCAAGTAGCATAGCCTAGTTCTTCTCCAAGTTACAATAGCCTAGTTTTTCCAAGTAAGCATAGCCTAGTTCTCCAAGTAGATAGCCTAAGTTTCTCCCAAGTAACATAGCCTAGTTTCTCCAAGTAGCAATAGCAGTTTCATCAGTAGCATAGCCTAGTTTCCTCCAGTAGCATAGCCTAGTTTCTCCAAGTAGCATAGCCTAGTTTCTCCAAGTAACATAGCCTAGTTTCTCCAAGTAGCAATAGCCTAGTTCTCCATGAATAGCTAGTCCCCAATCAAGCCTAGTTTCTCGTCATAATAGTCCAGTAGCAAGCAGTTTGCAACGAAGCATAGCTAGTTTCTCCAAGTAGCATAGCTAGTTTCTCCACGTAGCATAGCCTCTGTTTCTCCAAGAAGCATAGCCTAGTTTCTCCAAGTAGCATAGCCTAGTTTCTCCAAGTAACATAGCCTAGTTTCTCCAAGTAGCATGGCCTAGTTTCTCCAAGTAGCATAGACTAGTTTCTCCAAGTAGCATAGCCTAGTGTTTCCAAGTAGCATAGCCTAGTTTTTCCAAGTAGAATAGCCTAGTGTTTCCAAGTAGCATAGCCTAGTTTTTCCAAGTAGAATAGCCTAGTGTTTCCAAGTAGAATAGACTAGTTTTTTCAAGTAGAATAGCCTAGTTTTCCCAAGAAGTCTATCTGCACTGCAGTCCAACATACAGCTGCCTGCCTGCTGTCCAAACCCCTGTTTCATCCCCAGTACCTACAGCTATGTGTGGAATGCAGCTGATACTAATAAACTACTGGTCTTTAAAGGGGCAATCTGCTGTTCGAACAATAACAATAAGGGTTATCCCACCCCGCCACTGTTCTGGTAAACAGTTGAGGGATGAGGCTGTAGAAATATAACCATTCTTAACATTCTTAACTTCATTAAACAGAGCTGTGGATACAAGGACTGACCATCTATGATATCTCAATTAGAGTTGTTACCATGTTTTGAGGCTATGCAGTGTTTGTTTATGATTACATTGTTTAAAAAACAAAGGAGTAAATCAAGCTTATATTTGGGGTTCTGAGGGGGATGCGACAATTGAACCAAGCTAATGAGGCTAAGTTATATTCTTCAATAATCAATGGGTACAGTATATATCGTTAACTTAAAAGTAAAAAAAAAAACTGATGTAGCAATCGCAGATTTCCCCTTTGAAAGGAGTCAGTTCTCATCAGAATGAATGGGGGCTGAAGGAACCACAACAAAGGGCCCAGTTGTACTCTCCCTCTTCTTCTGGACTTAGTATCATTTTAGTACATTCAGAAATACCAAACTASAGTATTTTGAATAGGACTGTGTCTGAATGGGACAGTCAGAGCAACCAGTTAGGGAATGGATGAATGGCTGAATAAACAGGAGGTAGAAACTCAAGCTACGTCCTGTTTGCCTTTTGTTGACATTGTTCAGGATCCCAACCTGTTGATCATTGTCCACCATGAAGAGATAGTGTGTCCCAAAATGGCACCCTATTCCCTTACATAGTGCACTCCTTTAGACCAGGGCACTAAGGGTACTGTACCCTACATAGTGCACTACTGTTGACCAGAGCCCTATTCCCTATATAGTGCACTCCTTTAGACCAGGGCACTAAGGGTACAGTACCCTACATAGTGCACTACTGTTGACCAGAGCCCTATTCCCTTACATAGTGCACTCCTTTTGACCAGAGTAGTGCACTATAACTGGAATAGGCTGATAGATTCAGAGCAGAGTTATAGAGGGGGATATATATGGCTTTATGCTTCCCTGTATTGACAAGTGCATGATTACATAGGTAAAGGACCCATCTGTGCTCGTCTCGTATATCCCAGGCCTTTGTCGGAACATTGTTATTGTGGGAGGCCACTCGTCTGCCTATGGATATCACACCTGTCCTATTCCATTCAGTTCAAACTTCCTGACAAGCAGACAGGGGACTCGTGAGTAGATCTATGCAGCTTTAATCTATTGAAAATCCTATTGGATACAGATTTTGATAGATGGTGCATTTTCACAAAGTCCACACCGCAAAAGTAACCGGCTGTAAGTCCCACCCCTTTTCATCTGTCCATCACTTTTTTTTCTTTTTTTTTTATCAATCAAGCACCTTGAATTTCACTGTAAACTTGCAGAGCATTACCCAATGGATAAGGACAAAAATAGCTGAAGGAGTGAGTAGAGATGAGATGGTAGTAGATGTTCCACAGTCTGCACTGAATGCCATGGATCCCAACACACTAGCAGTGGAGAAGGMGGACTATGTTGCGTTTTATAGCGAAAGTAATAAACTCGTCAAACTAATAAAACATCTAAGAAGCTTGACATCATTGTGAAGGCGGCAAATAGATTTCTGGATCTCCAGGACTTCACAGCCTGTTACAACGAGTACTGAATGAAGAGGTTCCCCCCCTCCCAGGTTCCTGAGCGTGTGTAGAGATCTGAATTCACATTTAAATCTGACTGAAGGAGTACACTTTTTTGTTTTTATTTAAAATGTAGGATAGTAGCGTGAATTTGGTTAGTGTTTTTTTGGTTTTGGTAATTAGTATGAATTTGTTCATCCAAAACATATTTTGTTTTTTTGGGTATTTTTCACTACAAAATGGTGGCAAAATACACCTTATGAGTGTAGTCTGCCAATAAATCTCAAAGAAGAACAAGAAGCATGGATGAGGACAGGGGCGGTCAGTTACCAGGGATGGTTGAATCATGGAGTGGACAGGCAGGTGAAACTAATAGAGTACCACAGTATGAGTCATAWTACCCATGGAACCTAGCGGTCAAACAGGGAAATGGTTCTTCCACCACTCATTTTCCCCATTGGGGATTTTAGAAAACACTTAAAATATGGGCTCTGGGATGTTATGATAGCCGTGTAAATCACTCTAGGACAAGGTGACTTTTARCAGTATATTTGCCTGTATTTACCCCCCTAAAATGTAATGTTAATTAGCACTTTCGAATCTAAGAGTAAATAGAGCTGAATATATTGATAAAAGTCACCTTGTCCAAGAGAGATTTACATGGTTATCAAAACGTCACCCAGCCTAAACTAAACACAAATCTTATTTTAAGTGTTTCTAAAATCCCCTAAATGAWAAATGAATTATAGAAAAACGATTGGAACTATTTACCTGTTTGACCGCTAGGTTTTATGGGTATTATGACACCTCCACTGTGGAGCTCTATTAGTTATTCTGCGCTCTGTCACACTCAAGACTAGAGCGCTCTGAAATCCGAGTAGATAGCCAGAGTGAATTTGTAACCTTAATAAACTTGGTTTTGGATTTCTCCCTGACCAAGATGGCTGCCATTTTCGACCCATAACAGAACTTTGAGAGTTTATGACACAGCCGATCGTATGGTGAAACTAGAGCGCTTAGCAGGATAGAGTTCATTCCCAATAACACTTCTCCTGGAATTTACATTTATATCGGCCAGGTTCGAGAGAGAGGTGATCGAATTTGACTGACTTCTGGATCGGGGCGCTGGTCACAGGTAAGGGGACAAGTTAGATATTTGAAAATGATATCTAATTAACGTTAGTCGGTGCGGTTACTAACGGCAGAGGGGGGAAAAATAGATGTTTTGGCTGGGGGTTCACAGCTCTCGACGTTGGCTATCCAGCAAATGCTAACTAGCTAGCTGGCAACATTAGAACCGAACGGACTGTACCGTAGCTGAAACTGGTACACTATGAGCTAACAGTCAGCGAACTATAAATACATGTTAGTTTGCCAGTGAATAAGCCACATTTAAACGGCTAGAAGTGTTATGACGGCTAGAAGCTAGCTAACAGGTAGCTAACTGGCGGTAAGGAGCTAACTTTGCTACTGGGTTGACAGCGCTAGCTGGTTGGCTACTGAATAGCTAACGTTATAATTAAGTGGATTCACATCATTAGACTATCATTTGATTTTATGATAACTAGCAGAGATAGCTAGGTAGCTAACTAGCTAACGAGGTAGTTTTAATGTGAAATGCGTAAGGAAATACATATGGACTGAAACCCACTACCTTACTGCGTAACGTTAGTCTCAAAGGCAGTGGCTTCGCGACTAAGGTTAACTATTTAGTTAGTGAGCCAGCTAGCTACTGTTAACTCTCTCAATGAACAAACTAGCTAGCTAACATGCTTGAAGTCTATTTCACGACCATGGCTGTCTGGTCTTCATTGTTGGGGCTCTACTTTAACCTAGTACGGTTAGCCCTCCTTAAAATGTTACATGGCCAGGATCCTTCCTTCTGTCGTCCTTTTTAACGTTGATTGTCAATATGTAAGAATCACCATTCTTAGGATGAAACGGAATGTGTGAGTAAATACCTTGTCTGACATAAAACCTGCAAGTTACGCAAATGTCACCTTACATTTCCACTCATGTGTAGGAACGGACTACTCTGATCTGATTTTCCAACATCATGATGATCTTGACACCCACCTGCCTCGAAGCCAAGTAGGGTTGGCCGGGCGGGCAGAGAGTGAAACTCAACAAGTTGCCTGGCATGTGTCATTTCTCAATTAGTCATCGTCACATAGATTCTGTGTTGCAATTCCAACAGCTCCTGTTAAATTGAATGATACAACTCTGTCATCGTTGAGATTCTCAGTGGTATTCCCGTCAAAATACAATAGCGAAGAATGTGATCAGACTGACACAGCCACAACACCTCTATCCATCTCCTGACTCACACACCTCCCCCTGAAACATTTCCCACTGAGATTTAGGTTTATGTGATGGTTGTGTATCTGGATGATAGCAACACCATTTTCCCCTAGTCTGGTAGATACAACACCTTTTCCCCTAGTCTGATAGATACAACACCTTTCCCCCCTAGTCTGGTAGATACAACACCTTTTCCCCCTAGTCTGATAGACACAACACCTTTCCCCCTAGTCTGGTAGATACAACACCTTTCCCCTAGTCTGATAGATACAACACCTTTTCCCCCTAGTCTGGTAGATACAACACCTTTTCCCCCCTAGTCTGATAGATACAACACCTTTTCCCCTAGTCTGATAGATACAACACCTTTTCCCCTAGTCTGATAGATACAACACCTTTTCATCTCCGTCCTTAGTCATGGATGATAACACACTATTTCCCCCTTTGTCTGATAGATCTCACAACCTTTTCCACCG
>NW_019944533.1:25742-35238 GCF_002910315.2 Salvelinus sp. IW2-2015 | reverse complement strand
CCCCTAGTCTGGTAGATACAACACCTTTTCCCCCTAGTCTGGTAGATACAACACCTTTTCCCCCTAGTCTGGTAGATACAACACCTTTTCCCTAGTCTGTTAAACAGTCTTTTTAGCAAACATTCCACTCCTSTCATTTGCCAAAGAGGAGTGGAATGTTAGCCTTTCCTTATTATTTACATTTGAGTAATTTAGCAGATGCTCTTATCCTTACAGGAGCAATTAGGGTTTAGTGCCTTGTTCAAGGGCACCCAGGCATGTTTTTCTCAGGGCCAAACCGCTCGGCTACGCCTGCTTTGAAGTGATTCAACGGTCACCCCGACAGATCTATTGAAGCTTGTTACTGTGATGCGATTTGCCCGCTAGAAAACTAAACTTAGGTTATTGATTGGTTWGTGGGTTGCCATTAGGGGAAGGAAATGATCACCCGTTTTGGTCGTTGGTCGCTGTGATGCTCTAGTTAGCAGTGAGGCCCTCTGCTCTCCCAGCTCTCCCATTTTGGCTTTTCTTTTTCCGGGGCAATGACAAACTCTGCTCTTCGAGCAGGTGAGTTCACCCTCAGGAGAATGAATGTGTGTTAATTCTTTGTACCAAAGCCTTGGTTCTGACAGGCAGCAGTATGACCGAGGAGCAGAATGCCTGCTCAGGAATCAGTCTATGGCTGTTCCAAATGGCACATGATTCCCTATTTTGTGCACTACTTTTGGCCAGGACCCTTATAGGGAATAGGGTACACTACTTTTGGCCAGGACCCTTATAGGGAATAGGGTACACTACTTTTGGCCAGGCCCTTTGCCATTGGGCCCTGAGCCATTGGGCTCCCGAGTGGCTCAGCGGTCTAAGGCACTGCATCTCAGTGCAAGAGGTGTCACTACAGTCCCTGGTTTTTCGAATCTGACTGGGTCACATCCGTCCGTGATTGGGAGTCCTATAGGGTGGCGCACAATTGGCTCAGCGTCGTCCGGGTTTGGCCGGGGTAGGCTGTCATTGTAAATACATTACATTTACATTTAAGTCATTTAGCAGACGCTCTTATCCAGAGCGACTTACAAATTGGAAAGTTCATACATATTCATCCTGGTCCCCCCGTGGGAATTGAACCCACAACCCTGGCGTTGCAAGCGCCATGCTCTACCAACTGAGCCACACGTGACCAAAATACGAATTTGTTCATAACTGACTTGCCTAGTTATATAAAAAATATATTAAAACAATTTGGTACTCAGTTTGTCTGCGGTGTGTGGATAGCTTAGCTGCTGTAAAATAATATGACCATATTATTTTACATTATTAGATGTTGGGTGTGGGACAGACAGAGCCCAGGGTTCTACTGGGACAGACACTAAACTTCTGCTGGGTTGCTCTGTGGACGCCATTTCCTGGCGACCATTCATCCACGTGATCAGTGACAACGTTCACATGCACACCAATATCCCGTTGTTATTCAGGGATAGTCATTCTGTTTTTTGAGTTGACACAATAACAAACATCATATCCCGTTTACAATTAAACCCCCTCAAAAAGCTTGTGTCCCGGATAAGATGTCTGGGATATGCTGTTCTTAGACGGGATACTGTGGCATGTCAACGTCTAATCCCGTTTACTGTTGTTTTTCCATGTGATGTTTATCTGATTTGTTAAACAAATCGCTTCCAATCGTTTTTCCACTATTAATTTTTCCCTTTGGGAATTTCAGAAACACTTAAAATAAGGCCTGTGTTTAGTGTAGATTTACCCTGGCGTGACGTTTTGATGTGGTGCAATATTCACGGGTCACTACGGAGGAGTGTTAGTTCCTGACTCAAAGGGAATACTGTGGTGCTATATTCACGGGTCACTACGGAGGAGTGTTAGTTCCTGACTCAAAAGGGAATACTGTGGTGCTATATTCACGGGTCACTACGGAGGAGTGTTAGTTCCTGACTCGAAAGGGAATACTGTGACATCTACCTCCAAGCAGTACAACTCATGGTATCTGATTCCGTGCTCTCGTCTGCATTAAAAACCAAAACATCGATCCAGGTTTGGGTGTGGCGGGTGAGATGAGGTGTTCACACTSTCGACCACGCCCCCTGACTTTGAGAAGCTCCGAACGTGACATGCATCAAGCCACACCCATCTCATTAGTGGTGGACAGATAAGAGATGTCAGACTCATTTACATTTGACTGTCTTAGTATATGACGGTGAGTTGAGAATACAATCAGAAATACTGTTAGAATGTTTTTACAATTCACTGAATTTTTCAGATATCAAAATGGGGTCCGGGGGGGGGGGCAAAAGTGTTGGGAACACCTGTACTATTCAATTGAACCCATATGAACTTAAATGAGGAATATTCTGCTTATTCATGGATACGGGGGATACTCGTGAGCGACATATCAAAGGTCCATGTAAACAGCTTTTTCCACTTTTAATAAGACCTTAAGTGGGATATGAGCTAGTGTCTGGACTACTGTGTGTATTCACAGTGACGCAGCGTTGTTCTAGACTGACGGATAGACCGACACAGATGAGCTTGTATTCACAGTGACGTAGCGTTGTTCTAGACTGACGGATTGTTCTAGACTGATGGATAGACCGACACAGATGAGCTTGGCTGTTGCCCTGTTCAGAAAAGTGTTTCATTTTGATAGGAAGAGGTGTTCGATTTGTTCACTCCAATATGCTCGTTCCCGATTGAACAAGATCTGGCCTGCTTCCTGACGTTGGTCATGTGGAAAGGAAGATCAGTGTCCTGTCTACAGAGTCCCAGCAGTATTAAATGGGTCCGTGCTCTGATATAATGAGCTGAGGGAAGATAATAAGACAAGTTTTTTGACAGTATAATTCTGTATCCTTCCCCCACAGTTCATACGTGTCCCMTCACCAGAAGCAGGTGGTTTAACTGTGGTTGAAGACGTCGTGCGTTTGGTTCTCCACGGGCTGGTGACGTAACATCATTCGCTTACAGTCGGATCAACATGCAGACTCATCACTTAAGTCATAACCGTCATTAGGGCATTCTCTCGATCCTTACGTTAATTGGGAAATGTGCATTATTATTATTAGGGAATTATACAAAACCATCTTTACAAGTTAAACACACTAGGATAGCAATCCGTTTAACTGTTTGAGTACAAATTGGGATTAAATCCTACAACCTCCTCTCTCGCTCTCATATTTATATATATATATATATATATATATATATATTTGACAATAGGGGAGTCGAAGAGCAGAGAATATTTGACAAGAGGTAGACGGCTGTGACGATACCCGTGTCACAATATTTTTTCCCATGTCAATAATAACGGGTAGCAGACAGACCTTTTTTAAAAACCTGCTGTATGTCAAATATGGTGATGCTGTAGCTTAGAAAATACATGTGACTCTAGGTGACACGATGTTTGTTTCCAACATCAGGGCCGTCTTCCTAAAGAAGTGAAATCCACTTCGTGTTTTATTTCCTTGCCACGATAGTAACGTCCCTAACCAGTGAGGGAGTGAAAGAATCAGATTCTCATATGACCCCGTTTTTTCAGCACAACTAGCCCCAAAATAGGTCTTCTGAAATCACAGAACTAATTTGAGGTTCTTCCGTGTCCCTGCCTTGCTGCACAGTGGTGCGCATGTCTTACCATGGTCTTACACTGACACTTCTATTATGATGAGAACGGGACACATGACCCACGCTATTGAGACTTCTCAGAGCAGTCAGTCAACGGGACATCTGTCTCCAACTGGTTCAATACAGGAGAAGAATTGCATCATTTGGAGAGGACTGTCCTGTATTCGTATCGACTAGAATTCAGAGATCAGCTCCACCTCTTTGGAACACCTGATCCTCTCCCGTCTCCTGATTGGATGATGACTAGTTCTTAGAGCAGGTCATGAGGCCCGGTGGGGGTTGATCTCTTCATTTTCCCTCCCTGACAGACTCACAGCTAAGAGAATTAGGAAGGAAGACCTCGCTGTGGCTGGCGGGACTGGGGCGGAGCCCTAAGACTGGGCGGAGCTTTAGACTCACTGTGCTGCTGGACTGGGCGGAGCCTTAAGACTGTGCTGCTGGACTGGACGGGGCCTAAGACTGGGCGGAGCTTTAGAACTCACTGTGCCTGCTGGGTCTGGGCGGAGCCCTAAGACTTCATGTGCTGCTGGGATGGGCGGAGCCTCAGACTCACTGTGCTGCTGGGTGGGCGGAGGCCTAAGACTGGGTCGGAGCCTTTAGACTCACTGTGGCTGCTGGGATGGGCGGAGCCTAAGACTGTCCCTGTGCCTGCTGGGACTAGACGGGGCTAGACTGGGCGGAGCTTTAAGACTCATGTGCTGCTGGGACTTTGGGCCGGGAACCTAGAATCACTGTGCTTGCTGGTCTGGGCGAGTCCTAAGATCACCTGTGCTGCTGGGGTGGGCGGCGCCTAAAGATGGGCGGCAGCTAAGACTCAGCTGTGCTGACTGGGGCTGGGCGGAGCCTAAGATCACGTGTGGCTGCTGGGCGTGGGGCGGAAGCTAAGACTGGGCGGAGCTTTAGACTGCAATGCTGCTGCTTGGGTCTGGGCGGAGCCTAAGACTCACTGTGCTGCTGGGGGCGGACTAAGCTGTGCTGGGGTGGAGCTAAGACTGGCGGATAGCCTAAAGACTCTCACTGGTGCTGCCTGGGACGTGGGGGAGCCTAAGACTCACTGGTTTGCCTGCGGGTGGGCGGAGCTTAAGACTCACTGTGACTGCTGGGGTGGGCGGAGCTAAACTGGGCGAAGGCCTAAGACTCACTGTGCTGCTGGGCTGGGCGGAGCCTAAGACTCACTGTGCTCTGGGATGGCGGAGCCTAAGACTCACTGGTGCTGCTGGGGTGGGCGGGAGCCTAAGACTCCTGTGCTGCTGGGGTGGGCGGAGCCTAAGACTCACTGTGCTGCTGGGGTGGGCGGAGCCTAGACTCTGTGCTGTGGGGTGGGCGAGCTAAGACCCGCTGTGCTGCTGGGCTGGGCGGAGCCTCTGGTCTGACTGGGTCCCTCTCCTCTGTCTGACTGGTGTCCCCTCTCCTCTGGCTGACTGGGTCCCTCTCCTCTGGTGCCTGACGGGGTCCCCTCTCCTCTGGTCTGACTGGGTCCCCTCTCCTCTGGCCTGACTGGGTCCCCTCTCCTCTGTGGCCTGACTGGGTCCCCTCTCCTCTGGTGCCTGACTGGGTCCCTCTCCTCTGTGCTGACTGGGTCCCCTCTCCTCTGTGGCCTGATGGGTCCCCTCTCCTCTGGTGCTGACTGGGTTCCCCTCTCCTCTGGTGCCTGACTGGGTCCCCTCTCCTTCTGGTCTGACTGGTCCCTCTCCTCTGGTCTGACTGGGTCCCTCTCCTCTGGTCTGACTGGGTCCCTCTCCTCTGTGGCTCTGACTGGGTCCCTCTCCTCTGGTCCTGACTGGGTCCCCTCTCCTCTGTGGCCTGACTGGGTCCCCTCTCCTCTGGTCCTGACTGGGGTCCCCTCTCTCTGGTGGCTGACTGGGTCCCCTCTCCTCTGGTCTGACTGGGTCCCTCTCTCTGGTCTGACTGGTCCCCTCTCGCTCTGGTCTGACTGGGTCCCTCTCCTCTGGCTGCCTGGGTCCCCTCTCCGTGGCCTGACTGGGTCCCCTCTCCTCTGGTGCTGACTGGGTCCCCTTCTCTGGCTGACTGGGTCCCCTCGTCCTCTTGGTCTGACTGGGTCCCTCTCCTCTGTCTGACTGGGTCCCCTCTCCTCTGTGGCCTGACTGGGTCCCCTCTCCTCTGTGGCCTGACTGGGTCCCCTTCCTCTGTGGTCTGACTGGGTCCCCTCTCCTCTGTGTCTGACTGGGTCCCCTCTCCTCTGTGCCTGACTGGGTCCCCTCTCCTCTGTGCTGACTGGTCCCTCTCCTCTGGTCTGACTGGGTCCCCTCTCCTCTGTGGCCTGACTGGGTCCCTCTCCTCTGTGGCTGACTGGGTCCCTCTCCTTGGCCTGAACTAGGGTCCCCTCTCCTCTGGTCTGACTGGGTCCCCTCTCCTCTGGTCTGACTGGGTCCCCTCTCCTCTGGTCTGACTGGGTCCCCTCTCCTCTGGTCTCATTCCCTGTGACAAATAACAGTAGTGAGGCTATATATAGGTGGTACCGGTACAGAGTCAATGTAGAGGCTACATACAGGGGGTACCGGTACAGAGTCAATGTGGAGACTATATACAGGGGGTACCGGTACAGAGTCAATGTGTGGGGGTACAGGTTAGTTGAGGTTATTGAGATGATATGTACATGGAGGTAGGGGWAAAGTGACTATGCATAGATGATAAACAGCGAGTAGAAGCAGCGTTTGGAAAAAAGGGGYGGTGTCAATGTAAATAGTCTGGGTAGCCATTTGATAAATTTTTCAGCAATCTTATGGCTTGGGGGTAGAAGCTGTTTAGAAGCCTCTTGGACCTAGACTTGGTGCTCCTGTACCGCTTGCCATGCGGTAGCAGAGAGAACAGTCTATGACTGGGGTGGCTGGAGTTTTTTACAATTTTTTTTAGGGCCTTCCTCTGACACCGCCTGGTATAGAGGTCCTGGAATGCAGGAAGCGTTGCCCCCCCAGTGATGTACTGGGCCGTACGCCCTACCCTCTGTAGCGCCTTACGGTCGGACGCCGAGCGGTTTCCGTACCAGGATGCAACCAGTCAGGATGCTCTCGATGGTGCAGCTGTAGACCCTTTTGAGGATCTTTTATATCCACTGTACAGAACCTTCCAGTAGGCCTCTTTGTCTTATCAGCTCCAAGCTCAAGGACTGATAGGGATGAATTAATTGTAGTGTGTGTGTGTGTGTGTGTGTGTGTGTGTGTGTACACGTAGATTATTGTTCAGAATGACTTTTGTCTCGCACTTTACCCTGTGTAGGTCACAAAGGGGCTAAGGTAGTCCCTCATACCTGATAAGCTATACGTACCTTTTTTTACAGGCTAACCATAGAACAGGTTAGGCCTGTATGTGTGTTACATACCTCACCCTCGTCTTATCTGCTGTGGCCCTGTTGGTGGTGACTGGCCTCCGCTGACGTCACCATGACCACGCATGTTGCCGTGGCTCTTGTTCCCTGGTAACTGCAGCGGTTATGAGGTGACGATATATAGTATTTTTTTGTCCTAGCGCTGTGTTCAGAATAGGGTCGTCACGAAAACCTGGTTTTCCATGGCAACAAGGAAAACACAAAGCAGACTGAACTCTTTCGGTCATTAAWATCTACTGGAAGTTAAATATTGTCTGTTGTAGGAACATAAACATGTGATTCTYGTTGACATCATTAGGACTGTTTCCCCCCTCAGGAAATACAGCGTGCTTCATGTTTTGTTTCCTTGCCACGATAGCGGCATCGTGACAACCCTAGTTCAGAATGATGCTCGGTTATTTATATTTAATTTCACCTTTTTATTTAASCAGGTAGGCTAGTTGAGAACAAGTTCTCATTTGCAACTGRGACCGCGACCTCCCTATATGGAGGGCCCTTGTTTTCTCCTGCTGATACACACTCCCGTGTCAGATTATATGTTTGTCTCCATGTTCCTGTTGTCAACTTAATCTCTGTCCCTAATATGACACCGTCATCTCCCCTGCCTTTCCCACCTGGTCTCTCTGCTCCTCTCTGCCCCTCTCCTCTCTCCACATAGTCTCTCTGCCCCTCTCTCTCTCTCTGCCCCTCTCTCTCTCTGCCCCTCTCTCTCTCTGCTCCTCTCTCGCATGTCTCCTCTGCCCTCTCTCTCTCTCTTCTCTCTCCTCGAAGTCTCTTGCTCTGCCTCTCTCTTCTCTCTCATCTCTCTCACTCTCTCTCTCTCTCTCTCTTCTCTTCTCTCTTCTCTCTCTCTCTCCTCTCTCTCTCTCTCTCTCTTCTCTCTCTCTCTTCTCTCTCTGCTCTCTCCTCTCTCTCTCTCTGTCTCTCTCTGTCTCTTTTCTTGCCCTCTCTCTCTCTCTGCCCCTTCTTCTTCTGCCCTCTCTGTCTCATCTGCCCCTTCTCTCTCTTGCCTCTCTCTCTCTTCTGCCCGAAAGCATAGAAGACGTTCGATCTCTCTCTGCCCTTCATCATCTTTTGCTCGGCTCTCTCTCTCTCTGCTCTTCTTCTCACCTGGTCTCTGCTCCTCAATCCTCCTCTTCATGTCCAACTTGGTCTCTCTCGACGCTGGTCTCTTCTGGTCGCACTGGTCTCTCTCCACCCTTCCTACTGTTTCCTGGCCTTCCTCATCGTGGCTCTCTCTCTTTCTTCTTCTTGCGGCGCGTCTCTCGGCTCTCTCTAAGGCACCCTCCTCTTCTCCTCTGGCGCCCCTTCTCGTCTCTGTCTGTCCTCTTTCTCTCTCTGCTCCTCTCCACCCTGTTCTGCTCCTCTCTCTCTTTCTCTGCTCTTCTCTCTTTCTCTCTGCTCCTGTCCACTGGTTCTTGTCCTCTCTCCACCTGGTCTCTCTGCCCCTCTCCTCTCTGCCCCTCTCCTCTCTGCTCCTCTCCCCTCTGCTTCTCTCTCTCTCTCTGTGATGGTCATGAGAACTGCAGCTTTAGCTGAGTCATGGTTCTCTGGGCAGGTAAACAGGCAGGCTGTTTCTCTCCTCTCCACCTGGACTCAGCATGTGCTCTGCTCCGCTCTGGCTATAGGCACTGACCATGGTGTATGTTAAATACCTGTCTCAGACAGGTAGGCAGACGGACAGGCAGGTAGGTAGGCAGGTAAGCAGGAAAGGCAGGCAAACAGACAGACATGTAAGCAGGCAGGTAAGCTGGCAGGTAAACAGACAGGCATGTAAGCAGGTAGATAAGCAGACAGACAGGCAGGTAAGCAGACAGACATGTTCTGTCAGCTGAAGGCAGTGCAGTAGCTATGTACTCGGGAGGGCTGTCCCCCGACCCCCCCCAAAAATGATTGGTTGACCGAGAGTCCTCAGTTCTTTTAAACTTGTATTTTTCCATAGTCACAACCTCGGTGTTTTTGTATCAAATTAACTATATGCATTGAGGTTGTCTGATGCTTTAAGCACACGGTTTGATGAAATAATTAAGACACAAATGACTAGAGGCAGTCAGAGATCAAGATAAAACCGATAACGTACTGTTAGAATTTGAGTTTTACGTCAAAAACAATTCAGAGACAGACATGTATGAGTTAATGAATCAATTATACAAGCATCCAATCCATTTCACTTAGTTTTTACCAATCAAAACGACATAACATAACGGTAGTCCATTTATTTGAATGGTATATCTCTGTTGATAAACTGGGTAAATCGATATGTAGCCTCGGCCTCTCCACAGTACAGGTGAAGGCATATTCAATAGGTGTTTCATGCATTGAGTTTGTTTTGGCTGGTTTTCATGGGGCTGCGGATGTCTGTTTCTCTTCCATTTAGGACTTATGTTATTGTGCTTATCAAAAACCTATGAATAGAAGTTTATTTTATCAAATGTGAGCGGTTTCTTTCACCGGTAATGATGTCATTCACAGAGCCACAGTCAGGTCTCCTTCACCGGTAATGATGTCATTCACAGAGCCACAGTCAGGTCTCCTTCACCG
>NW_019944533.1:15159-21889 GCF_002910315.2 Salvelinus sp. IW2-2015 | reverse complement strand
TGAATGACGGATATTACCGGTGAAAGGAGACCTGACTGTGGCCTGTGACATGACATCATACGGTGAAGGAGACCTGACTGTGCTCTGTGTGAATGACACTCATTACGTGAGGAGACTGACTGTGGCTCTGTGAATGACATCATTACCGGTGAAGGAGACCTGACTGTGGCCTCTGTGTGAATGACATCATTACCGGTGAAGGAGACCTGACTGTGGCTCTGTGTGAATGACATCATTAACAGGCGTGAAGAGGAGACCTGACTGTGGCTCTGTGAATGACATCATTACCGGTGAAGGAGACCTGACTGTGGCTCTGTGTGAATACATCATACCGGTGAAGAGACTACTGTGGCTCTGGTGAATGACATCATTACCGTGAAGAACCTGACTGTGGCTCTGTGTAATGACATCCATTAACCGGTGAAGGAACCTGACTGCTGCTCTGTGAATGACATCATTACCGGTGAAGGGACCTGACTGTGGCTCTGTGTGAATGACATCATTACCGGTGAAGGAGACCTGACTGTGCTCTGTGAATGACATCATTACCGTGAAGGCAGACCTGACTGTGGCTCTGTGTAATGACATCATTACCGGTGAAGGAGACCTGACTGTGGCTCTGTGAATGACACTCATTAACCGGTGAAGGAGACTGACTGTTCTGTGGAAAGAATCATCTACCGTGAGGAGACCTATGTGGCCTGTGAATGACATCATTACCCGGTGAAGGAGACCTGAACTGTGGCTCGTGTGAATGACATCATTACCAGGTGAAGGAGACCTGACTGTGGCTCTGTGAATGACATCATTACCGTGAAGGAGACCTGACTGCTGCTGCTTGTGAATGACATCATTACCTGGTGAAGGAACCCGTGCTGTGGCCGTGTGAATGACATCATTACCGGTGAAGGAGACCTGACTGTGGTCTGTGAATGAATCATTACCGGTGAAAGAGAACCGCTCACATTATAAATAAAACTTTCTATCATAGGTTTTTGAAAGCACAATTAACATAAGTCCTAAATGGAAAAGAGCAACAGACATCCGGCAGCCCCATAGAAAACCAAGCCAAAACAAAACTCAATGGCATGAAACACCTATTGATATGCCTTCACCTGTAACTGTGGAGAGGCCGAGGCTACATATCGATTATCCCAGTTTTATCAACAGAGACTAAACATTCAATAAATGGACTATCGTTATGTATGTCGTTTTGATTGGTAACAAACTAGTGAAATGGATTGGGATGCTTGTATAATGAATGTCATTAACTCATACATGTCTGTCTCTGCAATGTTTTGACGGTAAACATCAAAATTCTAACAGTACGTCTTTCGGTCTTATCTGATCTCTGACCTGACCTCTAGTCATTTGTGTCTTAATATATTTCATCAAACCGTCGTGCTTAAAGCATCAGACCAACCTCAATCATTAGTTAATTTATACAAAAACACGAGGTGTGATATGGAAAAATACAAGTTGAAAAGAACTGAGGACTCTGGTCATCAACCAATCATTTTGGGGGGCGTCGGGGACAGCCCTCCCGAGTACATAGCTACTGCACGCCTTCAGCTTGACAGACATGTCTGTCTGCTTTACCTGCCTGTCTGCTTACTGCCTGTCTTGCCTTTACCTACTTACAATGTCTGTCTGTTTGCCTGCCTTTCCTGCTTACCTGCCTACCTACCTGCCTGTCCTCGCCTGCCTACCTGTCTGAGACAGGTATTAACATACACCATGGTCAGTGGCCTATACCAGAGCCGGAGCAAGCAACAGGCTGAGTCCAGGTGAGAGGAGAGAAACAGCCTGCCTGTTTAACCTGCCCAGAGAACCATGACTCAGCTAAGCTGCATTTCTCAATGACCATCACAGAGAGAGAGAGAGAAGCAGAGGGGAGGGAGCAGAGAGAGAGAGGAGAAAGAGAGGGAGAGGAGCAGACGAGGAGCAGAGAGGAGAGGGCAGAGAGACCAGGTGGAGAGAGTAAGAGAGGACAAGAGACCAGTTGACAGGAGCAAGAGAAGAGAGGCAAGAGGACAGAGAAAGAGAGAGAGGAGCAGAAGCAGGTGGAGAGGAGCAGAGAGAGAAAGAGGAGCAGACGAGACGAGAGAGAGGGCGCCAGAGAGAAGAGGACGGGTGCTAGAAGAGCGAGAGAGGCCCAGAAAAGAGGAGAGAGCCACGAGAGGAAGGCCAGGACAGTAGGAAGGGTGGCAGAGAGACCAGGTGGACGAAGAGACCAGGTGGAGAGAGACGAAGGTGAAGAGAGGAGAGGAGCAGAGCCAGGTGAGAAGAAGAGCAGAGAGAGAGAGAGCGAGCAAAGAGATGAGAGGAGGAGAGATCAAGTTAGTGCAGAAGAGAGAGAGGGGCAGAGAGAGAGGAGATGGACGGAGGGCAGAAGAGAAGGAGGCAGGAGAGAGAAGGGCAGAGGCAGACAAGAGAGGGCAGAAGAAGGCAGAGAACGAGAAGAAGAGAGAGAGAGAGAGAGAGAGAGAGAGAGAAGAGAGAGAGAGAGAGGAGAGAGTAGAGAGAGAGAGAAGAGAGAAGAGAAGAGAAGAGAAGAGAGAGGGAGAGAGAGGAGGAGAAGAGAGAGGAAGGAGAGATGAGGGGAGAGAGAATGCAGAAGAGGCAGAGGACATGCGAGAGAGGAGAGAGGAGCAGAGAGAGAAAGGGCAGAGAGAGAGAGGGCGAGAGAGAGAGAGGCGGCAAGCAGAAGAGAGGCAGGAACTATGTGGGAGAGAGGAGGGGGCAGAGAGGAGCAGAGAGAAAGTGGGGAGAAGGCAGGGGAGCATGACGTTGTCATAATAGGGACAGAGATTTAAGTTGAACAACGACAGAAGAACATGGAGACAACATATAATCTTGAACGGGAGTGTGTATCAGCAGGAGAAAAACAAGGGCCCTCCATATAGGAGGTCCAGCGGTCGCCAGTTGCAAATGCAGAACTTGTTCTCACTTAGCCTACCTGCTTAAATAAAAAAGGTGAAATTAAATATAAATAACCGAGCATCATTCTGAACTTAGGGTTGTCACACGATGCCCGCTATTCGTGGCAAGGAAACAAAACATGAAAGCCGCTGTATTTCCTGATCGGGAAACAGTCCTAATGATGTCCAACTAGGAAATCACATGTTATGTTCCTCAGACAACAATAGTTACCTTCCAGTAAGATATTAATCGACCGAAAGAGTTCATTCTGGCTTTGTTCCTTGTTGCCATGGGAAAATTCAGTTTTCGTGACGACGGCCTATTCTGCACACGCCTACGGACAAAAAAATACTATATATCGTCACCTCATAACCGCTGCAGTTACCAGGGAACAAGAGCCACGGCAACAGTCGCTGGTCATGGTACGTCAGCGGAGGCCCAGTCACCACCAAACAGGGCCACAGCAGATAGAGACGAGGGTGAGGTATGTAACACACATACAGGCCTAACCTGTTCTGATGTTAAGCCTGCTAACAAAAAGGTACGTATACGCTTATCAGGTATGAGGACCTACCTTAGCCCCTTTGTGACGTACAGTCAGGTGTAAAGTTGCGAGGACAAAAGTCAATTCTCGAGCAATAATCTAACGTGTACACCACACACACACAACACACACAACTACCAATTATTCACCCTATCAGTCCTTGAGCCACAGAGCCACAGTCAGGTCTCCTTCACCGGTAATGATGTCATTCACACAGAGCCACAGTCAGGTCTCCTTCACCGGTAATGATGTCATTAGCTGAGGCAATAGATCATCGTTGGTGAGAGAGACCGAATAAGTGAAGGAATTTTGTGGAATGTTTTTTTGTGTCAAGCAGCTTTTTAATCAGCATATTTTGCATTGTGGTTTGCATATTATCACAGAGGAAGTAGTAGGAGAGTGAGATAATGTCAGCTTTAGCTGTATGTTAGCAAGGAAAGTTAGCCTACCAAGCTGGAAGCTACCGGTATCTTCCATTGTAAAGTTTTCTAGCCTGTAGGAACATTGTTTTGCGAACAGTAATTAACAGTTTCAACATTTCTACATGCCGTGTCGCATTATTCAAGTGTGTTAACTTCTGTGTCGTATTAGAGAGGAGCTACTAACACGATACAGTCCAGACTCAGTGCTTCCAACATTGTATCAACTCTTCTGGGTCCTCAGAGTTTCKCATGCCAGTGAGCGCCGGACAGACACATCTGTATTTGATCACGGGATAAGAAGTAATCCGGTATTTCATGACGTTTCCACTGGATCAGTGCATTACGTTTTTCCCTTTCACGCAGAGAGGCTCGGTGGTTATCGAAAGGGAGAGAGCTGGAAATATTTTTCAAATACATTGAGAAACTATCATCGTTCCTCAATGGATGTAAAAACAGACTTTGTTTACTTGCTGTTTTGAGGTGAAGAGAAAATGTACTTTGAGAAGCTCCCCAGAGTTCATTAGTGGTGGTGCGTTAAGACGCTCAGAAATACTATGACATCACCAAATGGGCACGTTTGCGTGCAGCCTACGCCTGCTTCTAATCAGGTGCATTGACAGGCTCTCCAAACAAAAGACAATTTCATAAATTGACAAGTCGTAAATGGAAATAAACCAATACTTGTTTCTCTCAAGTGTAGCAGGTTGTGAGCTCTGTAAACAATGTGTCCACAATGACAACGTTAAACTGACAATGACAACGCTAAACTGACAATGACGACGCTAAACTGACAATGCCGACGCTAAACTGACAATGCCGACGTTAAACTGACAATGCCGACGTTAAACTGACAATGCCGACGTTAAACTGACAATGCCGACGNTAAACTGACAATGCCGACGTTAAACTGACAATGCCGACGCTAAACTGACAATGACGACGCTAAACTGACAATGACGACGCTAAGCGACTGCAATAATACTATAAGCGTTAACGGAAATTACCGGAAAACAACAAAACTTAGAAAGGATAGGAATTAACAGTAAATGTATTACTGGTGATATTTAGTGGGGAATTGAGACTAAGGATGCACGATATATCGGTGACTGTATCGGAATCGGACGATATTAGCTAAAAATGCCAACATCGGTATCGGCCCGATGTCTAGTTTTAATGGTGATTGTGGAAAAAAACGATGTCAAAGCTGACGTGCATACCTATATAACGAAGGTACATGACGTAATGACGCCACGTTAAATGTTGCGCTATACGGRGTTCCTAAACTAGCCCACCATGTCTGCTGTGTGGATCGAGCAGTCAACAATCAAAATTTCAGCGAGACAACTCAAAGGCGAAACCCATTAAAGCCAAGATAATGGAATTCATTGCCCTTGACAATCAACCATTCTCTGTCGTGGATGATGTTGGCTTTCGCGACTGGTCGAGCACCGGTTAACACTACCAAGTGCGCTATTTTTCAGATGTTGCCCTACCGGAGTTACACAGTAATAGCGTCACTGCTATTAGCTTCACGACATACTATGGAATGGCGTTTGGGTCTTTTTGTCAAAAAAGATACACATCAAATAACACTTTGACGAGTTAAATAAGCTTTTAATTTGACACGTTAAATAACACAGTTCTATCATAGAATGTTGTGTGTTCTGAATTTGCACGTGCAAGCCAAGCGCCACCACTACTATCAGTAGCACTGTCAAAGCTGTACAAAAAGTCTACAAACACTGGCCACGAGCGATGTGTTTACAATACCGCGTTGGTAATAAAGCATTATTTGCTAGCTAGCTTTAGCTTGGTACCTAGCTAGCACCAAAACAACCAGCCTGAAAACAATGACCAGTAGAAACTGCAGTTSTTTTCATTCTTAGCAATGATTTAGGAATCCTTGTGAGTAAGTATTAGCTAGGTAGCCACTTGTTCTTCGTCTTTTGAAATTGAACTTCAGTAAATAGCTAGCCAGCTACTTAACCCTGTTGCCCAAAGCTAACGTTATAAGCAGCTGGCTAGTGAAACTTGACCACACTGGGTTATGTGTTGTGAAGCTAGCCACAATAAGGATGAGGCACAGTAGTGGAATTTGCGGTTTGCTTTCAAAATAAAAGTACCTCTTTTTGAAAGTTATGCAGAATGTTACAATTGGTGGAATCGTGTCATATTTAGACTAGATAATGTTAAACAAGGTTGGAATGTGAACCAATGAAATGGGGTATCAGTCTCTTCGGTGACACCCACAGAACACAACGGAAGAGTTTATGCAAATATTAGRYTTGTAGCTCTTATCGCGGGACTGTGACTGTGTGAAATCACCTCCCCGGTCAGCCTATTGTGTGCATTGACATGCATACTGCACTGTACAGCTTTCTAGTAAGGAATTAACATGGTCCACACACACCAACACAGTCGTGAAGAAGGCACGACAACGCCTCATCCCCCTCAGGAGGCTGAAAAGGTTTGGCATGGAACCTCAGATCATGCAAATCATGCAGACAAATGTGCATGTGTCTGCTCAAATGGTCAGAAACAGACTCCATTTTTTTTATTTATTTATCCGTTATTTTACCAGGTAAGTTGACTGAGAACACGTTCTCATTTGCAGCAACGACCTGGGGAATAGTTACAGGGGAGAGGAGGGGGATGAATAAGCCAATTGTAAACTGGGGATTATTAGGTGACCGTGATGGTTGAGGGCCAGATTGGGAATTTAGCCAGGACACCGGGGTTAACACCCCTACTCTTTGTTTAAGTGTTCCCTTTATTTTTTGAGCAGTGTATTATATATATATATATATATATTATATATATATATATCTATATATATATAAAT
>NW_019944533.1:0-7953 GCF_002910315.2 Salvelinus sp. IW2-2015 | reverse complement strand
AATAA
Source organism: Salvelinus sp. IW2-2015 (assembly GCF_002910315.2). Classification (NCBI taxonomy): domain Eukaryota; kingdom Metazoa; phylum Chordata; class Actinopteri; order Salmoniformes; family Salmonidae; genus Salvelinus; species Salvelinus sp. IW2-2015. The sequence goes on along the minus strand of NW_019944533.1, from coordinate 7,948 downwards.
TAATAATTACAACAATACTGAATGAACAAAGAACACTTATTTTAACTTAATACATAAATAAAATCATTTTAGTCTCAAATAAATAAACATTTTTAAATAATGCAAAAACACAGTTTTGGAGAAGAAAGTAAAAGTGCAATATGTGCCATGTAAGAAAGCTAACGTTTAAGTTCCTTGCTCAGAACATGAGAACATATGAAAGCTGGTGGTTCCTTTTTAACATGAGTCTTCAATATTCCCAGGTAAGAAGTTTTAGGTTGTAGTTATAGGAATTATAGGACTATTTCTCTCTATACCATTTGTATTTCATAGACCTTTGACTATTGGATGTTCTAATAGGCACTTTAGTATTGCCAGCCTAATGTCAGGAGTTGATAGGCTTGAAGTCATAAACAGCTCTGTGCATCCCAGCATTGCTAAGAGCTGCTGTTTGAATGAATGCTTACGAGCCTGCTGCTGCCTACCACCGCTCAGTCCGACTGCTCTATCAAATATCAAATCATATACTTAATTATAATGTAATAAACACACAGAAATACGAGCCTTTGGTCATTAATATGGTCAAATCCGTAAACGATCATTTCGAATACAAAACGTTTATTCTGTCAGTGAAATACGGAACCGTTCCGGTATTTAATCGAACGGGTGGCATCCATAATACCCTGACTACACCGTTTTCGTCGCGTGCGTGAGTGTTGAAAAAATAAATTTAGAAATCTATATTATTCAATTATTGCACCCACACTGCTCGCGCGCGTCCACAAGCGTCTGCGTTGCCAAGGGCTAAAATAGAAGTCAGTTCTATTTGTGACGCAGATTGCGCTGCATGTCCTGCCTCTTCCATCTCCTCATTGGTTTATAGAAGCAGGTACACACGTGCCATCTCCTCATTGGTTATACCCACGTGGGTGATTGAAAGACGAACTGTGTTGCCGGTCGTCGTGGTAATACAATGAAAGTTTAGATGCCAATCACCATATAAGTTCAAAGATGAAAAAGCCTGGAAGGAGGAGAGATGACTAGAAACGATTCGTTGACTGTTTTATGTGTGGATTAATTGTCGGAATAGAGGACCTTGTGCATTTCAGGTAAAATATCTTCATGTTTATATCCCAGGACAAATTAGCTAGCAAGCTAGCTAGCTAAATTGCCATAAATGTTTAATGCTTTTTGACCTGTCCCCAAGTTAATATAATTGGTTCAGAGTTTTTGATATTTTAACCTGCGTGTCGTGATCGCGTTTGGTGTAGGGGGATAAAATAAATGTATGCACGATGGCGTACGCGCGCAGCCGGTTTGGGTGTCAGTCTAAGTATTGCTGTTACATTGCACAACCTTCAATGTTATGTCATAATTATGTAAAATTCTGGCAAATTAATTACGGTCTTTAGGAGTAAATGGCCTTTCAACAGTTCGCAACGAGCCAGGCGGCCCAAACTGCTGCATATACCCTGACTCTGCTTGCACAGAACGCAAGAGAAGTGACACAATTTCCCTAGTTAATATTGCCTGCTAACATGAATTTCTTTTAACTAAATATGCATGTTTAAAAATATATACTTCTCTGTATTGATTTTAAGAAAGGCATTGATGTTTATGGTTAGGTACATTCATTATTGTAACGTTTGTGCTTTTGTTAAATCATCAAGTTGAAGTAGGCTGTGATTCGATGATAAATTAACAGGCACCGCATTGCTTATATGCAACTCAGAACAAGCTGGTTAACCTAGTAATATCATCAACCATGTGTAGTTAACTAGTGATTATGTAAAGATTGATAGMTTTTTTTTATAAGATAAGTTTAATGCTAGCTAGCAACTTACCTTGGCTCATTGCTGCCACAAGGTCCTTTTGACGATGGACTCGCGTAACAGGTGGTCTCCGCGTGGATTGCAATGTAATCGGCGTCCAAAAAGGCAGATTACCGATTGTTATGAAAACTTGAAATCGCCCTAATTAATTGGCCATGCCGATTTAATCGGTTGACCTCTACTTGGTATGGCAACTGCTTGGCATCCGAGCGCAAGGCTGCTACAGAGGGTAGTGCGTACGGCCCAGTAGATCACTTCATCCAACCTCCCTGCCATCCAGAACCTCTATACCAGGCGGTGTCAGAGGNCACAAGGCTGCTACAGAGGGTAGTGCGTACGGCCCAGTAGATCACTTCATCCAACCTCCCTGCCATCCAGAACCTCTATACCAGGCGGTGTCAGATGAAGGCCCTAAATGTCAGACTGTTCTTCCTGCACATCGACTCGGTACTGGTACTCCGTGTATATAACCAAGTTATCGTTACTCATTGTGTATTTATTTATTGTATTATCTTTCTATTACTTATATATATTTTTATCTTTGTATTGTTGGTCAAGGCCCGTAAGTAAGCATTTCACTGTTAGTCTACACCTGTTGTTTACAAAGCATGTGACGAATAAAATTTGATTTGACACACAACAACGTGCTGTACAATCTGTCCACACTCCCTCAGATAAGTTGAGGTGTGAAGAATGTGGACTCGTTTCCTGTGTATTGCATCAGAGCAGTTCCCAGTACAGTACTCACACGCTGTCCTGGAACGGGGAGGGTCTCACTAAAGATATGCCCGCCGTAGTCTCATGCACAGAACACGTACACTGTCGCTAAACAGGACGAGAGGGAGGCAGCAGTCGGCTGGCTTGTGAGTCACAGTGCAGCGTGGACAGGAGAGGAACAATGCCTTCGCTGTACTCTGCTCTTGTCCGCCCTGTCCTGTCCTCTCCGCCCTGTCCTCTCCGCCCTGTCCTCTCCGCCCTGTCCTCTCCGTCCTCTCCGCCCTGTCCTCTCCGCCCTGTCCTCTCTGTCCTCTCCGCCCTGTCTGTTGGTCTGCCGTCTTCCTCCAAGCAGCAGAAGCAGTATTCAGCTAGCGAGGGCCACGGTGACAGACAGGCTGCCTGGTGTGTATGTTGGCTGGGAGGGAGAAAGAGAGGGACAGAGAGAGGACGTGTTTTTTTTAAAGTAACAATCCCACCCTTCCCCCAAATAAAGTATACAGTGTCTGGGTTAGTATATGGGCATATTTATTTTGATATTTCACTTTAAAAGCCCAAAGTCATGATCGACATCTCAATTCTTTGAGTGTGTTTATTGGTGGGAAGACACCTCCGTCCTCACCCTGAATCTCTGTTCAACATGATAACATGGTGGGAGGACACCTCCATCCTCAACCTGAATCTTGTTCAACATGGTGGGAGGACACCTCTCATCTCAACCTGAATCTCTGTTCAACATGATAACATGGTGGGAGGACGCCTCCATCCTCAACCTGGAGCTCTGGGCCGCCCCCAGGTGGTGAGGGTAGGCAACAACATCTCCACCCCGCTGATCCTCAACACTGGGGCCCACAAGGGTGCGTTCTGAGCCCTCTCCTGTACTCCCTGTTCACCCACGACTGCGTGGCCATGCACGCCTCCAACTCGATCATCAAGTTTGCGGATGACACTACAGTGGTAGGCTTGATCACCAACAACGACGAGACGGCCTACAGGGAGGAGGTGAGGGCCCTCGGAGTGTGGTGTCAGGAAAATAACCTCATACTCAACGTCAACAAAACAAAGGAGTGATTGTGGACTTCAGGAAACAGCAGAGGAGCACCCCCCTATCCACATCGACGGGTCAGTAGTGGAGAAGGTGGAAAGTTTTAAGTTCCTCGGTGTACACATCACGGACAAACTGAATTGGTCCACCCACACAGACAGCGTTGTGAAGAAGGCGCAGCAGCGCCTCTTCAACCTCAGGAGGCTGAAGAAATTCGGCTTGTCGCCAAAAGCACTCACAAACTTCTACAGATGTACAATCGAGAGCATCCTGTCGGGCTGTATCACCGCCTGGTACGGCAACTGCTCCGCCCAGAACCGTAAGGCTCTCCAGAGGGTAGTGAGGTCTGCAGAACGCATCACCAGGGGCAAACTACCTGCCTCCAGGACACCTACACCACCCGATGTCACAGGAAGGCCATAAAGATCAATCAAGGACAACAACCACCCAAGCCACTGCCTGTTCACCCCGCTATCATCCAGAAGGCGAGGTCAGTACAGGTGCATCAAAGCAGGGACCGAGAGACTGAAAAACAGCTTCTATCTCAAGGCCATCAGACTGTTAAACAGCCACCACTAACATTTAGCGGCCGCTGCCAACATCTGACTCAACTCCAGCCACTTTAAAAATGGGAATGATGGAATTATGTAAAATGTACCACTAGCCACTTAAGCAATGCCACTTAATACAATGTTTACATACCCTACATTACCCATCTCATATGTATATACTGTACTCTATATCATCTACTGCATCTTGCCATCTTTATGCAATACATGTACCACTAGCCACTTTAAACTATGCCACTTTATGTTACAATACCCTACAGTACTCATCTCATATGTATATACCGTTCTCTATACCATCTACTGCATCTGCCATGCCGTTCTGTACCACCACTCATCCATATATCTTTATGTACATATTCTTTATCCCTTCACACTTGTGTGTGTGTGTAAGGTAGTAGCGTGGAATTGTTAGGTTAGATTACTGTTGGTTATTACTGCATTGTCGGAACTAGAAGCACAAGCATTTCGCTACACTCGCATTACATCTGCTACACATGTGTATGTGACTAATAAAATTTGATTGATTTGATTTGATTTGACATGATAACATGGTGGGAAGGACCCTCCATCCTCAACCTGGAGCTCTGTTCAACATGATAACATGGTGGGAGACACCTCCATCCTCAACCTGGAGCTCTGTTCAACATGATACATGGTGGGAGGACACCTCCATCCACATCCTGGAGCTCTGTTCAACATGATAACATGGTGGGACACCTCCATCCACATCCTGGATCTCTGTTCAACATGATAACATGGTGGGAGGACACCTCCATCCACTCCTGGAGCTCTGTTCAACATGATAACATGGTGGAGAGACACCTCCATCCACATCCTGGAGCTCTGTTCAACATGATAACATGGTGGGAGGACACCTCCATCCACATCTTGGATTTCTGTTCAACATGATAACATGGTGGAGGACACCTCCATCCAATCCTGGAGCCTCTGTTCAACATGATAACATGGTGGGAGGACACCTCCATCCTCACCCTGGAGCTCTGTTTAACATGATAACATGGTGGGAGGACACCTCCATCCTCAACCTGGAGCTCTTGTTCAACATGATAACATGGTGGGAGGACACCTCCATCCTCAACCTGGAGCTCTGTTCAACATGATAACATGGTGGGAGGACACCTCCATCCACATCCTGGAGCTCTTGTCAACATGATAACATGGTGGGAGGACACTTCCATCCACATCCTGGAGCTCTGTTTAACATGATAACATGTGGGAGGACACCTCCATCCACATCCTGGATCTCTGTTTAACATGGTGGGGGACACTCCATCCTCAACCTGAAGCTTGAATTCCGTAAACCGCATCTGAAGTAGTAGACGCCTCTCATTGGCGCTGTGACGTAACCTGTATCAGGAAGTAACACGTATTCAGACGTTCGTGCAAATGGATTTTGTCGTCAAATGGTTTCAATGGATGCCATGAATAGTATATTGTACCTTGTCTGTAAGCTTGGCTGCCGTTTTATAATGTGGTGTAGATCAGGGTAACTGTTACTAGGGTAACTAGGGTCCTCCTTTAATCAGAGTTAGAGCAGCAGGGAATCACACCAATGGTGTGTCTGCAGGGTCTTTTTCAGTTGGTGGCACCAGTACATGATTTGATCGCAGCTTTTTAAAACATGATTTTTTTAATTAAACTAAATGGTGCTTGGTTCATAGAACACACTGTGCCCACAAGCCGCGCAGGACTCATTGGACCAGAGTGGATAAAGACCAGGACTCATTGGACCAGAGTGGATGAGACTAGGACTCATTGGACAGAGTGGATAAGACCAAGCCGCGCAGGACTCATTGGACCAGAGTGGATAGACTAGGACTCATTGGAACAGAGTGGATAAGACCAAGCGGGCAGGACTCATTGGACCAGAGTGGATAAGACCAGGACTCATTGGACCAGAGTGGATAACGACGCAGACTCATTGGACCAGAGTGGATAAGACCAGGACTCATTGGACCAGAGTGGATAAGACCAGGACTCATTGGACCAGAGTGGATAAGACCAGACTCATTGGACCAGAGTGGATAAGACCAGGACTCATTGGACCGAGTGGATAAGACGGACTCATTGGACCAGAGTGGATAAGACAAGCCGCGCAGGACTCATTGGACCAGAGTGGATAAGACCAAGCGCCGCAGGACTCATTGGACCAGAGTGGATAAGACCAGGACTCATTGGACCAGAGTGGATAGAACCAGGACTCATTGGACCAGAGTGGATAAGACCAGGACTCATTGGAACAGAGTGGATAAGACTAGGACTCATTGGACCAGAGTGGATAAACCAAGCGCGCAGGACTCATTGGACCAGAGTGGATAAGACAGGACTCATTGGAACAGAGTGGATAAGACTAGGGCTCATTGGACCAGAGTGGATAAGACTAGGCTCATTGGACCAGAGTGGATAAGACCAGGACTCATTGGACCAGAGTGGATAAGACTAGGACTCATTGGACCAGAGTGGATAAGACCAGGACTCATTGGACCAGAGTGGATAAGACCAGGATTCATTGGACCAGAGTGGATAAGACCAGGACTCATTGACCAGAGTGGATAAGACAGGACTCATTGGACCAGAGTGGATAAGACCAGGACTCATTGGACCAGAGTGGATAAGACCAGGACTCATTGGACCAGAGTGGATAAGACCAGGACTCATTGGCCAGAGTGGATAAGACCAGGACTCATTGGCACCAGAGTGGATAAGACCAGGACTCATTGGACCAGAGTGGATAAGACCAGGACTCATTGGACCAGAGTGGATAAGACCAAGCCGCGCAGGACTCATTGGAACAGAGTGGATAAGACCAGGATTCATTGGACCAGAGTGGATYAGACCAGGAACTAAATCAGACCATCTTTTCTCCACAGAAGATCATACAACATTATAGCCTGTTGATCTTCTGAACTTCCCAATACCGTACGGATGCATTTCAGTCACATCTGTCTTCATATTGAAATACTGTCAAAACCACTGTCAGATTTGATTTGTAATAGACTGTCATAGTCCCAATTTTAAAAACATTTTGTTTAAAAAAATGTTTCATATCAAAATATGGTCCCTGGCCAAAAACTCCTGCTTTCTAACACACAACCTTCTCTGGAGAATGTTTCAAAGTGCCACCGAACGAGCTTTTAACTTGACTGTAAAGGAATACGGCTTCTGAAGCGGGACTAACGTCCGGCACTTGGTGACCAGAACTGTCAATGAAATGGGCTGTGTGCAGACCTCTCTTCTTAAAAAAATACTTTTAAAGTTGGTTTAAATACCGTGACTTTCCAAGACATTTAGTACAAAGAGAACTCATCTTCTGCTAGGAATCCACTCCTAAGATTCAGTGTTTTTGGAATGGAGGAGATGTATTTAGTTGCCGTACAGGAGAAATACTCCAGATGTAACAGACTGACCCTAGCCCCCCGACACATAAAACTACTATAGCATAAATACTGGAGACTGAGACAGGAGGGGTCGAGACACTGGCCCCATCCGACGATACCCCCGGACAGGGCCAAACAGGCAGGATATAACCCCACCAATGTTGAAACCACATCAGGGGACTGTTTTTGAGGTTTGTGAAAAATGAGATTTTTTTTTTTGGTGTTAATTCCAGTGTGCACCGGCCGGGTGGCTGTGTTTGGCTAGCGGTGTGCACCGGCCCGGATGGTTGTGTTTGGCTAGCGGTGTGCACCGGCCGGACGGCTGTGTTTTGCTAGCGGTGTGCACCGGCCGGACGGCTGTGTTTTGCTAGCGGTGTGCACCGGCCGGACGGTTGTGTTTGGCTAGCGGTG
>NW_019944532.1:109892-118258 GCF_002910315.2 Salvelinus sp. IW2-2015 | reverse complement strand
ACATACACACAGAAGAGATCATGAATACAGGTTAACACCATACACACCAGACAGGGATCATTAATACAGGTAACACCATACACCCAGAACAGAGATCATTAATACAGGTAAACACCATACACACCAGAACAGAGTCATTAATACAGTAACCATAAACAGCCAGACAGATCATTATACAGGTAAACACATACAACAGAGACAGATGTCATATAGACAGTGAATTTCTCTCTCTCACTCCAGGGTCTTCCTGGTTATAAAGGAGAGGAAGGTGAGCTCAGATCATACTCATCATACCATGCTGTTATCAACTAATACCAGATCATAGTCTCAGGCCACTAACTAATTACCCAGATCATACTTATCATTACCAGATCATGAATTACATACCAATCATACTTACCTTACCATACCATACATATTACCAGATCATATTATCATTCCATTCATACTCATCATTACCCAGATCATCTTACATTACCCAGATCATACTATCATTACCAGATCATACTTATCATTACCAGATCATACTTGTCATTACCCATATATACTCATCATTACCCAGATAATACTTATCATTAACCGATACTTCATTACAGATCATACTTATACTTACCAGTCAGTCATTATCATTACCCAGGCGATACATTCTCATTACCAGATCATAGCTATCATTACAGATCATACATCATTACCAGTATACATTATCATTACCCAGTCACCGTACTCATATCTCCTCAAGAAACTGTATCATTACCAAGGCATACATCTATCATACACGAGTCATACTTATCATTACTGATCAATACTCTATCATTACCACATCATACTGATCATTACCAGATCATACTTATCAACTTAACCCAGATCATACTTAATACCGAGATATACCAACCGCTGCTCAAAACTACATTTACCCATAATGATTAGGATCTATAATATCCTCTCTCCTCGCCCTCGCATGGGGTTCGTGGGGATTCAGGCCGGTATTGGGACGAGGGGAACAAAGTGGGTTTGTAACGGACGTCATTAGCTAGTCAGAGCTAGACCTGAGCATTGTGCATAACTAGCATTGGTGGCATTACCTAGTAATTGTGCTTTAATAACTAGCAATTGTGCTTTCGACCTAGCATTGTGCATTAACATAGCATTGTGCTTTAACCTAGCATTGTGCGCATTGAACCAGCATTGTGCTTAACTAGTATGTGTAATTACGACACGCATTGTGCTTTAACCTCGCATTGTGTATTAACCTTCATTGTGCTTGTACCTAGCATGTGCATTAAACCTAGCATGTGCATTTAACTAGCATTGTGCTTTAACCAGCATGGTCTTTAACCTAATTGATTGCATTAACTAGCATTGTGCATTAACCTAGCATTGTCATTAACCAGCATTTCATTACCTAGATTCTTATGCTTGATCGCATTGTTATAACCTAGCATTGTGCATTGAACTAGCATTGTGCATAACCTAGCATTGTGCTTAACTAGCATTGTGGATTAACCTAGCATTGTGTTAACTGCATTTTTGATACCTAGCATTGTGCATTAACGCTAGCATTGTGCTTATAACCTAGCATTGTGCTTTAACCTAGCATGTGTTAGCATGTTATACGTCATTAAGCTATTGTGTATTAACCTTAGATTGGCATAACCTAGCATTGGTGCATAACAACACCTTCTCAGAGCAGCGAGAAGCTGATGCTTCTTTCTCTTCTATTTTCTTCTCTCTTAAGGTTCCAGAGCTGTCTGGGATGTCGGGACACAAGGTGAGAACAACACCCACGGGGTATATTTTTTTAATTTTATTTTTTTATATATATTATCTCTGTTCTTTCTTCTAACATCAGCAGGAGAGATGTGAATCGAAGGTGAGCTGGGAAATTTCAGGCAAAGAGGTCCCGTGGGCAGACCTGGGAACGAACTGAACAGGTGGGAGAAAGTGTAGAAGCATATGAAGCCTCTAAGAAGGTGGTTAAGGGTATTGTGTGTTAGTCAGATCAGTGCCGAGATGTTTCTAATCTTAATGATTATTGCCTTTAACCTTTATCACTACGATCCTTGGTGTGCTCTGTACTCCTCAACTGAGCCAACAGGATATGTGTGTGTAGGAGGGGGTAGCACCATTGGTACAGATTCTTGACACAGACACACCCCTGTCTTACCTGTCACTGATAGTTGTCTCTCTCAGAGCTAATTTAGTAACACGGTGTTTCCACTGTTCTAATATTAACTCTACGTGTGGAGCTCATGCGAAACCTTTTCTCTGAGCTGTTGGTCCAAACCGCTCTCGTCTGTCTTCCTCTCACCCTCTCCTCTTCCTCTCTCTCTCTCCCTCTCTCTATTCCTCTCTCTCTCTTTCATCTTCTCTACTTCTCTCTTCTCTCTCTCCTCCTCTCTCTCTTCTCTCCCTCTCTAATTCCAGTAGTACATAATAGGACACTACGTAACAAAAGTAGTGACGTGTAGGTGGTTGGTCCGTCACGGCTGTTCTACGGTGTGGACGGAGTGCTAATATGTACGAAGGGGGTTTCTCCATATACATATTAGTTTGTCAGGTATCTGATAGTTCGTGGTGGTTTGCATGTGTGTCCATTTGTGTGTGAGAGGAGGAAATAAGTTTGTTTGATTGTGTTTCTGTGATTACAGACCTTTGCCCCATGTGGTCCTCTCAACCCCGGCAGACCCATCAATCCTGGGTCTCCTTTCTGTCCCTGGAAACAGAAGGTTTATTCACCTGCGTGTTGCTGACACCACAAGACCTCCATCGAGAGGTATTCATTAAGAGGGGTGAGAGACTTACGTTGGGTCCCTCTGGACCGGGCCATCCAGCTGGTCCGTGTCTACCTGGTAACCCGGGAGGACCAGTACGACCCTGGAGTAAACAAAAGGCACATTTACACTACTGCAAAAAAGGATTGACTAAATTCCATACAGATGAAACACACTAGTGTATTAGGATCCACAGAGAAGCATTGTTAAAGGAAAGCGAAAAATTTCAAAGCTCGTAGAAAACAATGGTGATACATTAAACTGTCTCTCTTGAAACTGTGTCAGACCTGCTGCAGACCCGATCCAAGACAGTATTTAAATCAATAACCACAGAACTCCAACTGATGAATGAAACAAAAGAGACACAGGATAGAAAAAAAAAACACAGGATTTTTTATAAAATATCTTGAATCCTGAGCGAACAAGATATCTGACTTCAGCTTGGTGCCCCATTAAACAGTGTGGTGTGGTGTGGTGTGGTGTGGTGTGTGGGTGTGTCTTTGTGTCTGTGTGGAGTCTCACCTTTGACCCTGGTCGTCCGATCTCTCCCTGGATGACAAGAAGAAACGAGGGATGTGTTCATTAGTACTCAGAGAATCTGTTAAGGACACAATGTATGATAAACACAAACACACACACACACACAAAATGCCTTCCGCACAAGATGTGTCTCTGATGGTGTCAATAACATCTCTTATGCACACAAACAGACATGTAGACACACAGACATGTAGACACACAGACATGTACAGTCGTCGCCAAAAGTTTTGAGAATGACACAGTAGACACACAGACACAAGACACAAGAACATGGTAGAACACACAACATTGATTCACACAGACATGTAGACAACACAAGACATTGGCAACGACAAGGCACACTGAGACACACCACAGACACAAGACATGTAGACACACTAGACAGCTTAGAACAACAGTGAACAACAGACATGAAGACACACGAGACACACATAACATTCACCTGTTCGTCCCTGTGTCACTCTAATTCCTGGTCATCCCACTGGGACCCTGAAAACAATTGATACAGCTCACACATTTATAATGACACACACCACACACACACACACACACACACACACAACACACACACACACACACACACACACACACACACACACACCACACACACACACACACACACACACACACACACACACACACACAACACACACACACACCACACCACACACACACACAACACACACACACACACACACACACAACACACACACACACCACACAAACACACCTCATGGTCCTGGGGGTCCGTTGGGTCCCTGGGGTCCTGGTTCAATCCAGGGATCACAGGCAGGTGATCTTCCTTCTCCTCCTGCCTCCTCTCCTCCTCCTCCTCCTTCCTATCACTGGATAGTCAACTTCAAACACAGGTTATGTAACAGTGTCTGATTGGGTATCCAACAGTAGCTGTCTGTCATTAATGTGAGCTAAAGTCCAGGCAATAGCTGTGGGTCTTCAGGTGCAAGACAAGGTTACTCATCAGTTATGGTCGTGGGTGGGTGGGTGGGTGTGTGTGTGTGTGTTTGTGTGGTGTGTGTGTGTGTGGTGTGTGTGTGTGTGTGTGTGTGTGTGTGTGTGTGTGTGTGTGTGTGTGTGTGTTGTGTGGTGTGTGTGTTGTATAACCTCACCGCAGTCCGTCGCTTCCAGAGCAGGGTAGGTGGAGGAATGTGGGCGGGAGGGGCCAAGAGACAACAGGGTTCAACCTCACTGGCTCACCAGGGACCTGAGGGCTGACAGACACATGGCAGAACCAATGACAGACAGCCATTTAAGAAGAATCGTTTTTAGGATAAAGTAATCCTCCTACCCCCCCTCCCCCTTAAAAGAGTTAGATGCACTATTGTAAAGTGGTTGTTCCACTGGATATCTTGAGGTGAATGCACCAATTTAAGTCGCTCTGGATAAGGAATCGTCTGCTAAATGACTTTTAAATGTAAATTGTAAATGTAAATCGATAAAGCTGAAACACATGATGGAGTTTGAGTCTAGCAGTCAGAGGTGACACCTCCTCACACACACACAACCACACACACACACCACACACACAACACCTCACATACAACACACGACACACACACACCACACACCACACCACACACCACGACACACAACCACACACACACACACACACCACACACACACCCACCACACACCACGCACACACACACCACCACACACACACACACAGCACACACTGGCCGCGCGCACGCACAAACACACACGCACAGCACACACACACACACACGCACATACACCGCCACCACCACACACAACACACCAACACACACACACACCACACACACACACACACACACACACAACACACACACACACCACACCACACACACACACACACACACACACACACACCACACACACACATCACACACCACACACACACAGCACACACACACACTCACGGCAGTCTTACCTGTTTGAGCATATGGAGTACGATGGTGTAAGGGATGGTATGAAGACTGGCGCCATGTTCTGGCAGAGGAGGAGCTGACAGACACAGTCCTATCACCACCATCTCCATTGCAATATCTCTAGTACACACACACACACAACACACGGAGGTAAAGCTCGAGTAGGTGCGGGTTGTGTCATGACCGGCTCGTTGCGGAACAGATGGGTCAAGACGCTTTAATTACAGGTCGCGCGCTACACTCCCTCAGCTCATGCGCCAGATAAGAACCCCTCTCTCTCTCTCTCTCTCTCTCTCTCTCTCTCTCTCACCCCCCTCTCCCCCCCTCCTCTCTCTCTCTCTCTCTCTCTCTCTCCCACTCTCTCTACTACGACGGAAAATAAAATGAGCAACATGTTCATTCAGACGGACAGAGGTGGAATCAAATGAACTTTTGTTTTCATCCCCCCTCTAACTGCAGTAAAGGCAACGTTCAGCAAAACATGTTCCCAAACCCAAAAATCCAAACATCCCCAAACATCCCAAAACATCCCAAATATCCCCAAACATCCCAAACATCCAAAACATCCCAAAATATCCCAAAACATCCCAAGACATCTCAAAACATCCCCAAACATCACAAAAATATCCCAAAACATCCCAAAACATCCCAAACATCCCAAGACATCCCAAAACACCCGAGACATCCCAAAACATCCGAACATCCCAAGACATCCCAAGACATCCCGAGACATCCCAAAACATCCCAAGACATCCCAAGACATCCCAAAACATCCCGAGACATCCCAAAACATCCCGAGACATCCCAAGACATCCCAAGACATCCCGAAACATCCCAAAACATCCCAAGACATCCCAAGACATCCCAAAACATCCGAGACATCCCAAAACATCCCAAGACATCCAAAGACATCCCAAAACATCCCAGACATCCCAAAACCATCCCAGAAACATCCAAAACATCCCGAACATCCCAAACATCCCAAACATCCCAGACATCCCAAAACATCCCGAGACATCCCAAAACAGATTCGCTGTAACAAAACCCGTGTTATTCCTGGTGCGTCTTGACAGCAGTAAAAGGACGCAMCACCGGTTCCCTCCTGGGCTTTGGGGGAGAGCGTCCTCTTGCTGATATCAAACCTCTTGTCTATTCAGTCACAAACATTCAACACCTGCGAGTCATTTATCATGTAATACATACATATAGATAAGACACAGCAGTGTAACAGGGTGCCGTTACCTCGACGGTATTCTGTTCAAATATCCCGTCGAATCCACAACTTGAGATCTTTTGGTTGCGATGATTTCCCCAGATTCTTCGCCCTGTCCCTCTACTTCCTCGTCATTTAGAGGTAAGCTAATGTATCCCAAGCTTGTTTATCAATCAGATTCACTTATAGATCCCTTTCCTTCCGTTGTTGTTGTTGTTGTTGACACAATTAAATTAGAGCTGGGTGCCTTTTATATGGCGCGACAGTGAGGAGCTGCGTCGCGACAGTGAGGAGCTGCGTCGCGACAGTGAGGAGCTGCGTCGCGACAGCAGCCCTGAACAGTACTGGCTGCCAGTGGCTGGAGGCAAGGCACAACTCAGCAAATATCTTTGGATATGAAATCTGTCTGTAGGAATGCAGCCTAACCTAACGCAGTGCAATATATGCCCAATATCTAATAGCCACTGCCACCTAGTGGAAGTACCGTGAAAACATAGAAAAATTAGAAGTGACACCCTTGCCTTTCTTGCACTTGTCTTGTCTTTTATTGTCTTAATGTCACGTTCTGACCTTAGTTCCTTGTTTATGTCTTTATTTTAGTTTGGTCAGGGCGTGAGTTGGGGTGGGCATTCTATGTTGTTTTTCTATGTTTTGTTCTGTAGGTTTTTTTCTATGTGTTTGGCCTAGTATGGTTCTCAATCAGAGGCAGGTGTCGATCGTTGTCTCTGATTGAGAATCATACTTCGGTAGCCTGTTTTCCCACTGTGTTTGTGGGTGGTTGTTTCCTGTTTAGTGTTTTTGTTTCACCTTTCAGGACTGTTCGTTTGTTGTTTTGTCAAGTGTTGCTTATTTTATTAAATAATATGAACACTTACCACGCTGCACCTTGGTCCTCCTCTCCTTCTCCAAACGACATGTAGACACACAGAATGTAGACACGACAGACATGTTACAGTCGTCGCCAAAAGTTTTGAGAAATGACACAAATATACATTTTCACAAAATCTGCTGCCTCAGTTTGTATGATGGCAATTTGCATATACTCCAGAATGTTGAAGAGTGATCAGATTAATTTGCAATTCAATTGCAAAGTTGTGAGTGTTGACCGAGGACAAGGCTGGAGATCACTCTGTCATGCTGATTGAGTTTGAATAACAGACTAGAAGCTTCAAAAGGAGGGTGGTGCTTGAATCATGTTCTTCCTCTGTCAACCATGTTACCTGCAAGGAAACACGTGCCATCATTGCTTTGCATAAAAAGGGCTTCAACAGGCAGGATATTGCTGCCAGTAAGATTGCACCTAAATCAACCATTTATCGGATCATCAAAACTTCAAGGAGAGCGGTTCATTGTTGTGAAGAGGCTTCAGGGCACCCACAGAAAGCCAGCAAGCGCCAGGGCTGTCTCCTAAAGTTGAATTCAGCTGCGGGATCAGGGCACCAACAGTACAGAGCTTGCTCAGGAATGGCAGCAGGCAGGTGTGAGTGTATCTGCATGCACAGTGAGGCGAAGACTTTTGGAGGATGCCTGTGTCAAGAAGGGCAGCAAAAGAAGCCACTTCTCTCCAGGAAAAACATCAGGGACAGACTGATATTCTGCAAAAGGTACAGGGATTGGACTGATGATGACTGGGGTAAAGTCATTTTCTCTTGATGAATCCCCCTTTTGATTGTTTGGGTCATCCCGTAAAAAAGCTTTCCGGAGAAGACAAGTGAGGGCTACATCAGTCGCTGTGTCAATGCCAACAGTAAAGCATCCTGAGACCATTCATGTGTGGGATTGCTTCTCAGCCAAGGAGTGGGCTCACTCACATATTTTGCCTCAGAACACAGCCATGATAAAAAGATGGTACCAACACATCCTCCGAGAGCAACTTCTCCCAACCATCCAGGACAGTTTGGTGAACAAACAATG
>NW_019944532.1:102392-104892 GCF_002910315.2 Salvelinus sp. IW2-2015 | reverse complement strand
GGATAAGGACAGACACGATGCGTCATTGGATAAGGACAGACACGATGTGTCATTGGATAAGGACAACACGATGTGTCATTGGACAAGACACGATGCGTCATTGGATAAGGACAGACACGGCGTCATTGGATAAGGACGACACGATGCGTCATTGGAAAGGACAGACACGATGTGTCATTGGTAAGGACAGACACGATGTGTCTTTGGATAAGGACAGACAGATGTGTCATTGGATAAGGACAGACACGATAAGTCATTGGTAAGGACAGACACGATGCGTCATTGGATAAGGACAGACACGATGCGTCATTGGAAGGACAGACACGATGTGTCATTGGATAAGGACAGACACGATGCGTCATTGGAAAGGACAGACACGATGTGTCATTGGATAAGGACAGACACGATGCGTCATTGGATAAGGACAGAGTTGGTCTATAGTCTTCGGGCTGTTGGTTTCTCTCATATTGCTCAAAAAGGGTTGCATATGATGGAAGGATTTACTTCAAAATAGAAGACTACTCTGTACAGAGGTTTAGTTTATCGCTCATGGAGTAGCCTAGGCCCTGTGGGTGTCACTGGGCCAGACTGTTGCTGTCAACTGGGCCCAGACTGTTGCGTGGGTGTCCAACCTCTCAAACAGAGACTCCATCCGTTCTATGTGTTTGATCTATTCCACAGCTGGTGTAAAGGACAACACACCGCTTGCTTAGCGATGACCACTTCCTCCCGATTCGAGCCCGTACCGGCAGCGAACCCGGAACCTCTGCTTTGCTAGCACACGTGACCTTCCTCCTGAAGCGTCCTACCAGTCTGCACACAAAAAAAAAAGACTCGCTATTCGCTGGCGCAAGTTGGGACACTTGATGCTGAGAAGTAAGTCCTACACATCCAAGTGAGCTCCATTGGTACAGCTGAACGAGTCAACTAATCATCAAGCCCTTCAATAGCTGAATCAGGTGAACTAGTTACCGGTACCCGGTACCCCTGTTACCGGTATACCGGTACCCCCTGTATATAGCCTCCACTTTGCCTCGGTACTGGTACCCCCTGTTTCTAGCCTCCACATTGACTCTGTACCGTACACCCTGTATATAGCCTCCACATTGACTCTGTACCGTACCCCCTGTATATAGCCTCCACATTGACTCTGTACCGTAACACCCTGTATACAGCCTCCACATTGACTCTGTACGTAACACCCTGTATATAGCCTCCACATTGACTCTGTACCGTAACACCCTGTGTATAGCCTACACATTGACTCTGTACCGTAACACCCTGTATATAGCCTCCACATTGACTCTGTACCGTAACACCCTGTATATAGCCTCCAAATTGACTCTGTACGTAACACCCTGTATATAGCCTCCACATTGACTCTGTACCGAACACCTGAATATAGCCTCACATTGACTCTGTACCGTAACACCTGTATATAGCCTCCACATTGACTCTGTACCGTAACACCCTGTATATAGCCTCCACATTGACTCTGTACCGTAACACCCTGTATATAGCCTCCACATTGACTCTGTACCGTAACACCCTGTATATAGCCTCCACATTGACTCTGTACCGTAACACCCTGTATATGGTCTCGTTATTGTTATGTACATTTATTGTGTTACTTGTTTTATTTTTATTTATTTTTACTTTAGTTATTTAGTAAATATTTTCTTCTTTCTTGAACAGCATTGTTGGTTAAGGGCTTGTAAGTAAGCATTTCAACCTGTTGTATTCAGCGCAGTGTGACAAATAACATTTGATTTGATTGACATAAACAACTTGGATTGTTGCATCTCGTGTGGTTGTTGTCCTCCGCGGTGGCTAGCTAGCTAAATAAAATTGGCCCTTTCCTAAATTAGCTATGGACAGCGATAAGGATTTTGGACTTGTGGTTTACTTATATTCTCCGTACTGGCCAATGATTATAACGACGATTCTGATCCAATCATAAAATACATTGTGCCCTGGACTGAGAGGATGGATGTTCAATATGTAGCTAAATGTAGAAGGCTAATGCTAATTGCTACTGCTAACTAGCTAACTAGCTAACCTTGGCCATGAAAGGAAGTTAGGCTAGCGAGCAAGCAATTTTAGCCAGGTAGCCTAGGACAATGACAGTCATATGACAGCCTATGACAGTCATATGACAGCCTATGACAGTCATATGACAGCGATATGACAGCCTATGACAGTAATATGACAGCCTATATAGCCTATGCAGCCTATGATAGCCTATGACAGCCTATGAGAGTCATAAACCCTTTCGTCGACATGAAAGAGAGGAGGATGGTATTGGCGTTTCTCTACAAGTAGAGTGAGTCAACATGTTTTTTTACTTACAATCACGCACGCACGCACGCACGCACGCACGCACGCACGCACGCACGCACGCACGCACGCACGCACGACGCACGCACGCACGCACACACACAACACACACACACACACACACACACACACACACACACACACACACACCACTCAAGCAGCT
>NW_019944532.1:93069-102367 GCF_002910315.2 Salvelinus sp. IW2-2015 | reverse complement strand
TCTCTCCAGACGACAATCGTTACACTTACAAGCCGCTACAGTGCCTTTATTGAGGAGGCTATGACTGTGATATGTGGTTGTCTTACCCGGCTACATGAAGATGAATGCGCATAACTGTAAGTCGCTCTGGACACCAGTGGTTCTGCTAAATGACTCAAATGTAAAGTTTCAAGTTTGTGTCACAGCTTTTCCACAGATATGAAAGGAAGTAAATGGCCTAGACTCTTGCTGTCCACTGGGCCCAGACTGTTGCTGTCCACTGGCCCAGACTGTTGCTGTCCACTGGCCCAGACTGTTGCTGTCCACTGGGCCCAGACTGTTGCTGTCCACTGGCCCAGACTGTTGCTGTCCTCTGGCCCAGACCGAGATTCTGACGCTGTCCACTTCAGTGGTGAATCTCCATAGCCACTACAACAGCTTGTTTTACCCCCTCGTTACCACTATAGTTTCACCACTTTCCCCATGATATCAACATGAAGGACAGACACGATGTGTCATTGGATAAGGACAGACACGATGTGTCATTGGAAAGGACAGACACGATGTGTTCATTGGATAAGGACAGACACGATGTGTCATTGGATAAGGACAGACACGATGTGTCATTGGATAAGGACAGACACGATGCGTCATGGATAAGGACAGACACGATGCGTCATTGGATAAGGACAGACACGATGTGTCATGGAAAGGACAGACACGATGCGTCATTGGATAAGGACAGACACGATGCGTCATTGGATAAGGACAGACACGATGCGTCATTGGATAAGGACAGACACGATGCGTCATTGGATAAGGACAGACACGATGTGTCATTGATAAGGCAGACACGATGTGTCTTGGATAAGGACAGACACGATGCGTCATTGGATAAGGACAGAGTTGGTCTATAGTCTTCGGGCTGTTGGTTTCTCCTCATATTGCTCAAAAAGGGTTGCATATGATGGGAAGGATTTACTTCAAAATAGAAGACTACTCTGTACAGAGGTTTAGTTTATCGCTCATGGAGTAGCCTAGGCCCTGTGGGTGTCACTGGCCGACTGTTGCTGTCCACTGGCCCAGACTGTTGCTGTCCACTGGGCCCAGACTGTTGCTGTCCACTGGGCCCAGACTGTTGCTGTCCACTGGGCCCAGACTGTTGCTGTCCACTGGGCCCAGACTGTTGCTGTCCACTGGGCCAGACTTTGCTGTCACTGGCCCAGACTGTTGCTGTCCACTGGGCCCAGACTGTTGCTGTCCACTGGCCCAGACTGTTGCTGTCCACTGGGCCCAGGCTGTGGGTGTCCACTGGCCAGACTGTTGCTGTCCACTGGGCCCAGACTGTTGCTGTCACTGGGCCCAGACTGTTGCTGTCCACTGGCCCAGACTGTTGCTGTCCACTGGCCCAGACTGTTGCTGTCCACTGGCCAGACTGTTGCTCCAACCTCTCAAACAGAGACTCCCATCCGTTCTATGTGTTTGAACTATTCCACAGCTGTGTGAAGGACAACACACCGCTTGCTATTCCACAGCTGGTGTAAAGGACAACACACCGTTGCTATTCCACAGCTGGTGTAAAGGACACACACCGCTTGCTATTCACAGCTGGTGTAAAGGACAACACACCGCTTGCTATTCACAGCTGGTGTAAAGGACAACACACCGCTTGCTATTCCACAGCTGGTGTAAAGGACAAACAACCGCTTGCTATTCCACAGCTGGTGTAAAGGACAACACACCGCTTGCTATTCCACAGCTGGTGTAAAGGACAACACACCGCTTGCTATTCCACAGCTGGTGTAAAGGACAACACACCGCTGCTTAGCGATGACCACTTCCTCCCGATTCGAGCCCGTACCCGGCAGCGAACCCGGAACCTCTGCTTTGCTAGCACACGTGACCTTCCTCCTGAAGCGTCCTACCAGTCTCCACCACAAAAAAAAAAGACTCGCTATACGCTGGCGCAAGTTGGGACACTTGATGCTGAGAAGTAAGTCCTACACATCCAAGTGAGCTCCATTGGTACAGCTGAACGAGTCAACTAATCATCAAGCCCTTCAATAGCTGAATCAGGTGAACTAGTTACCGTACCCGGTACCCCCTGTTACCGGTTACCGGTACCCCCGTATATAGCCTCCACTTTGACTCGTACTGGTACCCCCTGTTTCTAGCCTCCACATTGACTCTGTACCGGTACACCCTGTATATAGCCTCCACATTGACTCTGTACCGTAACACCCTGTATACAGCCTCCACATTGACTCTGTACCGTAACACCCTGTATATAGCCTCCACATTGACTCTGTACCGTAACACCCTGTGTATAGCCTACACATTGACTCTGTACCGTAACACCCTGTATATAGCCTCCACATTGACTCTGTACCGTAACACCCTGTATATAGCCTCCAAATTGACTCTGTACCGTAACACCCTGTATATAGCCTCCCCATTGACTCTGTACCGTAACACCCTGTGTATAGCCTACACATTGACTCTGTACCGTAACACCCTGTATATAGCCTCCACATTGACTCTGTACCGTAACACCCGTATATAGCCTCCAAATTGACTCTGTACCGTAACACCCTGTATATAGCCTCCACATTGACTCTGTACCGTAACACCCTGTATATAGCCTCCACATTGACTCTGTACCGTAACACCCTGTATATAGCCTCCACATTGACTCTGTACCGTAACACCCTGTATATAGCCTCCACATTGACTCTGTACCGTAACACCTGTATATAGCCTCCACATTGACTCTGTTCCGTAACACCCTGTATATAGCCTCCACATTGACTCTGTACCGTAACACCCTGTATATGGTCTCGTTATTGTTATGTACATTTATTTGTGTACTTGTTTTATTTATTTTTATTTTACTTTAGTTTATTTAGTAAATATTTTCTTCTTTCTTGAACAGCATTGTTGGTTAAGGCTTGTAAGTAAGCATTTCAACCTGTTGTATTCAGCGCATGTGACAAATAACATTGATTGATTGACATAAACAACTTGGATTGTTGCATCTCGTTGTGTGTATCTCTCTCGGGATGGACCAGAGAGAGAGAGAGGCTAGCATATTTTACTTCACCTCAACTAAGACAAGAGAGGGCCACATCATATCTAGCTTTCGTTGATTGGACTAAATAGTTTTCGGTATCTTTTAGTTGTTACTGTATTAGACTAAGCAGAGGTGATTTGATGATGTTGAAATGTTGAAGGTGAAATGGTGCTGGAATAGTGGAAGCAGCTCCTGTTTTCTTTGCGACTTGCAGTAACTCTTTTCTAATGTGAAAAACTTTCTTGACCAAGCTTTAGGTCATATAATTGTTCGTTACACTCCACCGGACAGAGGTTGCTCTCCGGTTTTGCAATGAAACAAAGGAGTGGTTGAATTTATTTTATTTTATTTTATTTATTCTGCCACTGTGTCTTCTTATTGACTCAGCTTTTAGGCCTACTGCATATATCACGATCACAAGGCATATGAACTAACAGGTTATAGAGCAAATTACACAATTATCACAATACATAGGTTGTAGTATGGCTTTTTTTCCTGGCTTGGCTTCCTCAGGGATTTTACCCACTATGCACCGCTACTGCCCCTAACATTAGTAGAAGAACGGCCACATAACGCCCTGGCCCGGAGGGACGCTGTCACTCTCGTACAAGTTGGCTACAGTAATAGTATGTCACTTCTCATGATTGACCACAAGGTGGCGTAAATAGGATCAGACAGACAGCCTGTGAGCATGTTGTCTGAATTTCCACCTCTACAGAATTAAAAAGCCAGGTCTATTTAAAGTGGAACTGACAGCATTATAGCAACATGAAATCTTATTAAAATCTGTTCATATTCAACCCCCCCAAGAAAGAATATGACATTTTAGAAGAAAAAAATCTGAGAAATGAGCAATTAGACAAAGTCGTTTTCATATTTTCATAAGTTCCTAGAATGTTTGGGAGTTTTTTCTATGTTTTGGTCTGTACGTTATATTTCTATGTGTTTGGCCTAGTATGGTTCCAATCAGAGCAGGTGTCGATCGTTGTCTCTGATTGAGAATCATACTTCCGGTAGCCTGTTTTCCCACTGTGTTTGTGGGTGGTTGTTTCCTGTTTAGTGTTTTTGTTTCACCTTTCAGGACTGTTCGTTTGTTGTTTTGTCAAGTGTTGCTTATTTTATTAAATAATATGAACACTTACCACGCTGCACCTTGGTCCTCCTCTCCTTCTCCAGACGACAACCGTTACACATTACAATCCGCTGATAGTGCCTTTATTGAGGAGGCTATGACTGTGATATGTGGTTGTCTTACCCGGCTACATGAAGATGAATGCGCATAACTGTAAGTCGCTCTGGACACCAGTGATTCTGCTAAATGACTCAAATGTAAAGTTTCAAGTTTGTGTAACAGCTTTTCCAAAGATATGAAAGGAAATAAATGGGCCCAGACTTGTGCTGTCCAGTGGGCCCAGCCTGTTGCTGTCCACTGGCCCAGACCGAGATTCTGACGCTGTCCACTTCAGTGGTGCTGAATCTCCCATAGCCACTACAACAGCTTGTTTTACCCCTCGTTACCACTATAGTTTCACCACTTTCCCCATGATATCACATGAAGGACAGACACGATGTGTCATTGGATAAGGACAGACACGATGTGTCATTGGAAAGGACAGACACGATGCGTCATTGGATAAGGACAGACACGATGTGTCATTGGAAAGGACAGACACGATGCGTCATTGGATAAGGACAGACACGATGCGTCATTGGATAAGGACAGACACGATGCGTCATTGGATAAGGACAGACACGATGCGTCATTGGAAAGGACAGAACACGATGCGTCATGGTAAGGACAGAACGATGAGCATTGGATACAGGACAGACATGCGATGTGTCATTGGATAAGGACAGACACGATGTGTCATTTGGATAAGGACAGACACGATGCGTCATGGATAAGGACAGACACGATGCGTCATTGGATAAGGACAGACACGATGCGTCATTGGAAGGACAGACACGAGTGTCATTGGATAAGGACAGACACGATGTGTCTTTGGATAAGGACAGACAAGATGTTCATTGGATAAGGACAGACAGGAACAGGTCATTGGATAAGGACAAGACAGTATGCGGATGGGCATTGGATAAGGACAGACACGATGCGGTCAGTTGGAAAGGACAGACACGAGTGCTGTCATTGCGATAGGACAGACGAGCGTCTGACAGGACAGACACGATGTTCATTGGATAAGACAGCACGATGCGTCATTGGATAAGGACAGATTGGTCTATAGCTTCGGCTGTTGGTCTTCCCTCATATTGCTCAAAAGGTTGCATATGATGGGAAGGATTTCTTCAAATAGAGACTACTCTGTACAAGGTTAGTTTATCGCTCATGAGTAGCCTAGCCCTGTGGTGTATCCAACTGGGCCCAGACTGTTGCTGTCCACTAGGTGCTCACAGAGTAGTTGCTCATCGCTCAGTGTGCTCAACGTCAACTACAGACTAGACACATCGTTGTTTAGTTCTGACATCTTATGTAAGGATGTAAAGACAACACACCGCTTCTTAGCGATGACCACTTCCTCCCGATTCGAGCCCGTACCCGGCAGCGAACCGGAACCTCTGCTTTGCTAGCACACGTGACCTTCCTCCTGAAGCGTCCTACCAGTCTGCACCACAAAAAAAAAAGACTCGCTATTCGCTGGCGCAAGTTGGGACACTTGATGCTGAGAAGTAAGTCCTACACATCCAAGTGAGCTCCATTGGTACAGCTGAACGAGTCAACTAATCATCAAGCCCTTCAATAGCTGAATCAGGTGAACTAGTTACCGGTACCCGTACCCCCTGTTACCGGTATACCGGTACCCCCTGTATATAGCCTCCACTTTGACTCGGTACTGGTACCCCTGTTTCTAGCCTCCACATTGACTCTGTACCGGTACACCTGTATATAGCCTCCACATTGACTCTGTACCGTACCCTGTATATAGCCTCCACATTGACTCTGTACCGTAACACCCTGTATACAGCCTCCACATTGACTCTGTACCGTAACACCCTGTATATAGCCTCCACATTGACTCTGTACCGTAACACCCTGTGTATAGCCTACACATTGACTCTTTACCGTAACACCCTGTATATAGCCTCCACATTGACTCTGTACCGTAACACCCTGTATATAGCCTCCAAATTGACTCTGTACCGTAACACCCTGTATATAGCCTCCACATTGACTCTGTACCGTAACACCCTGTTATTAGCCTCCACATTGACTCTGTACCGTAACACCCTGTATATAGCCTCCACATTGACTCTGTACCGTAACACCCTGTATATAGCCTCCACATTGACTCTGTACCGTAACACCCTGTATATAGCCTCCACATTGACTCTGTACCGTAACACCCTGTATATAGCCTCCACATTGACTCTGTACCGTAACACCCTGTATATGGTCTCGTTATTGTTATGTACATTTATTGTGTTACTTGTTTATTTTTATTTATTTTTACTTTAGTTTATTTAGTAAATATTTTCTTCTTTCTTGAACAGCATTGTTGGTTAAGGGCTTGTAAGTAAGCATTTCAACTGTTGTATTCAGCGCATGTGACAAATAACATTTGATTTGATTGACATAAACAACTTGGATTGTTGCATCTCGTTGTGTTGTTGTCCTCCGGTGGCTAGCTAGCTAAATAAAATGGCCCTTTCCTAAATTAGCTATGGACAGCGATAAGGATTTTGGACTTGTGGTTTTACTTATATTCTCCGTACTGGCCAATGATTATAACGACTATCTGATCCAATCATAAAATACATTGTGCCCCTGGACTGAGAGGATGGATGTTCAATATGTAGCTAAATGTAGAAGGCTAATGCTAATGCTACTGCTAACTAGCTAACTAGCTAACCTTGGCCATGAAAGGAAGTTAGGCTAGCGAGCAAGCAATTTTAGCCAGGTAGCCTAGGACAATGACAGTCATATGACAGCCTATGACAGTCATATGACAGCCTATGACAGTCATATGACAGCGATATGACAGCTATGACAGTCATATGACAGCCTATGATAGCCTATGACAGCCTATGATAGCCTATGACAGCCTATGAGAGTCATAAACCCTTTCGTCGACATGAAAGAGAGGAGGATGGTATTGGCGTTTCTCTACAAGTAGAGTGAGTCAACATGTTTTTTCTACTTACAATCACGCACGCACGCACGCACGCACCGCACACGCAACGCAGACGCACGCACGCACGCACGCACGCGCACGCAACGCCACGCTTTACGCCGCTTGAAACCGCCACGTCACACACACAGCATCGAGCCACAACCCACCACAAAGCAAACACACACCACCACACAACACGACACACACGGCACACACATACACAATTCAGCCACAGCTGGGTTATGGACCAGAGAGACGAGAGAAAACGAAGGACATAGACACCCTATTTTACTAATTCACTCTCAATCATAAAAGACAACAATGAAAGAGGCGCCCACCATCATAAAATTTTCAAGCTTGCCTCTCTGAATTTGATAATTGGATTTCCCTACAAATACTGTTTTCTCTAACCTTGGCCTCCATCCCTTTTAGTTTGTGTAAACAATCTGCCTATTAGTACAAGACACCAGAGTGAATTACTTTTTGAATGATGAGAAATTCGAAATGTAAATGTGAATAAATTGGAACAGGTTTGTGGATAAAATATTGGTTTAGCTTTGTGATTATAATTTAGGTGAAAAGCATTGCTTCCTGTGCTGTTAAAGTTCTGTGTGAACCGAACTTTGGCTTTAGAATAACTTCTTCCTTGTCTATTTGCCTGAATTTAATAAATTGTATTCTTTTATTTTCTGACCAAATCCTTTTGTAGTCATATAATGTTTCAGTATTTTTTACATCTCTCCATACCGCGCCATCAGATGGCATTGGTTGTCTGGCTAACTACACGTTACATACGGGTGTGTTTTCCGCCAATGCCGACACACCAATAAAAAGTAAATAGCTCCTGCACACCTTTTTGATTTTAAATAATTATGTATTTAAAATGTCTTATTCCTCGCCCACTTGTTAGATGCTGTCCGTTAGGTGTGACTCAGCTTTTTACGGCCTACTCGGAAAATGTGGTGACAGAACATAATATCGGAGTCATTGATTCACGAAAAGGCAGTCGCATCGGCTACCATGCGAGAGTGTTCTATCTTATGGAGCTCAAAAATATACACTAAATTATAGTAAGGAGTATCGAGCGGGATAATTTTAAGTACAATAGGTTAATGTAAAGTCATTGGACTCTTTTTTTTCCTTTGCTTGTCTCCCTCCTGCCAGAGGATTTTACCCCAACTATGCCTACGCTACTGCCCCGTAACATTGTGTACGTAAGAACGGCCACATTTTTAATAAAGCCCCTCGCAGCCGGAGGGACGCTGTCACTCTTCGTACAATTGGCTACAGTAATAGTATGTTCAGCTTTCATCTAAATGCATTGCCCACCATCCAAGCGTGGGGCCGAGGTACCCAATAGAAGGACTCAGACATGACCAGTCAACTAAGTGTAGTTAGGTTGTCACGAAATTCGTCAAGCCCGTCCATTAGAATTAATTAGAAAGCGCAATGATCTATTTTTTTCAAGTTTGGAACTGACCATGCTCTTATATTTTAACGACTTAAAACATCGAAAATCTTATTAAAAATCTGTTTCATAGTTCAACCCCCCCAAGAAAGAAATATGACATTTTAGAAGAAAAAATCTAAGCTTAGAAATGAGTCAATTCAAAGCACCAAAGTCGTTGTCATATTTTTATAAAGTTCCTAGAATGTTTGGAGGATTGACGTAGAGAGTAAGTGCAGCATTGTGAAAAAGGTTTGTGTAAGCAATGATAGAGTCTTGGGAAAGAAATACTTTGCGTTAGACAATTAATAGACAGGCTGCCAGTAAATAAAACCTAATAATAAAAACATCTCTCCTCCAAGACCGGAGTCTATCGCAGACCGTGCGCTATAACCAATCAGAGCTACAGTAGGCCTATATGCAAACAATCCAATATGCCACACGGGTTCCTTCGCCTCCGTCCTTAACGTTGAACCCGGACTGCTGTGTTTACAGTGCTGGTTGGGCCTTGCCGTCTCTAACTTGAAGCTGTACTGTTGTTTACATGCTGTTGGGTCTGCTTTCCTTAACGTTGAACCGACTTGATGTGTTTACAGGCTGTGGGTCTGCCGTCCCTTAACGTTGAACCGACTTGTGTGTTTAGCAGCTGTGGGCCTCTTCATTCTCTTTTAACGT
>NW_019944532.1:90296-93044 GCF_002910315.2 Salvelinus sp. IW2-2015 | reverse complement strand
TTTGACGTAGAGAGTAAGGCACTTGTGAAAAAGGTTGTAGCAATATAGAGTGGGAAAAAATATTTGCGTTTAGACAATTAATAGACACTGCAGTAAATAAAACCTAATAAAAAACATCTCTCCTCCAAGACCGGAGTCTACGCAGACCGGTGCGCTATAGCCAATCAGAGCTACAGTAGGCCTATATGCAAACAATCCAATTGCCACACGGGCCTGCCTCCTTAACGTTGAACCGGACTGTGTGTTTACAGGCTGTTGGGCCTGCCGTCCTTAACGTTGAACCGGACTGTGTGTTTACAGGCTGTTGGGCCTGCCGTCCTTAACGTTGAACCGGACTGTGTGTTTACAGGCTTGGCCTGCCGTCCTTAACGTTGAACCGGACTGTGTGTTTACA
Organism: Salvelinus sp. IW2-2015; assembly: GCF_002910315.2. Taxonomy (NCBI): domain Eukaryota; kingdom Metazoa; phylum Chordata; class Actinopteri; order Salmoniformes; family Salmonidae; genus Salvelinus; species Salvelinus sp. IW2-2015. Next base: position 92,650 of record NW_019944532.1, on the reverse strand, counting down.
GGCTGTTGGGCCTGCCATCCTTAACGTTGAACCGGACTGTGTGTTTACAGGCTGTTGGGCCTGCCGTCCTTAACGTTGAACCGGACTGTGTGTTTACAGGCTGTTGCAACAGGGAGACATTAGATCATTAGAACGCATTTGCCAAAAGACCAAAATACACTTGATTGGATTTCTGCAAATAACATATGTGTATTATGTAAATACTATGGGATTCGTCTTACATTTGTGGAACTTTTACAGTCCTACTGATCAAACAACCATGAAAAGGTCGGTTCTCTCTCCCTCAGTTATACACATCAACAACAACAAGATCAACAGCTAATGTTAGCCGGAACAAGATGAGCTAAAATCTAACGAAAGGAACATTGATAAACCCTCTCAAACTGTTTCAGCTAGTTGCCCGTCAAAATTGCACTGATTAAATGAGGGGAATTGTAGCCTAACTCGTCGTTCCGCAGCTTGCCTGCCAAAGCATTCATTCTTGTCCCGACCAAGAACCCAAACTACCTTAGCTACTTCCAGACACAAATAGAAGAACACCTCACTCGGAACATTTTACTCGCCGTAGCTGTCACGCCCTGACCTTAGAGATCCTTTTTAAGTCTCTATTTGGTTTGGTCAGGGTGTTATTTGGGTGGGCATTCTATGTTTTTTGTTTTTTTATGATTTTGTATTTATATGTTTTGGCCGGGTGTGGTTCTCAATCAGGGACAGCTGTCTATCGTTGTCTCTGATTGGGAACCGTACTTAGGTAGCCCTTTTTTCCTCCTTTCATTGTGGGAAGTTAACTTTGTTTTGTGGCACATCTCTCTCTCCTTAACGTTGAACCGGACTGTGTGTTTACAGGCTGTTGGGCCTGCCGTCCTTAACGTTGAACCGGACTGTGTGTTTACAGGCTGTTGCAACAGGGAGACATTAGATCATTAGAACGCATTTGCCAAAAGCCACAAAATACACTTGATTGGATTTCTGCAAATAACATATGTGTATTATGTAAATACTACGGGATTCGTCTTACATTTGTGGAACTTTTACAGTCCTACTGATCAAACAACCATGAAAAGGTCGGTTCTCTCTCCCTCAGTTATACACATCAACAACAACAAGATCAACAGCTAATGTTAGCCGGAACAAGATGAGCTAAAATCTAACGAAAGGAACATTTGATAAACCCTCTCAAACTGTTTCAGCTAGTTGCCCGTCAAAATTGCACTGATTAAATGAGGGGGAATTGTAGCCTAACTCGTCGTTCCGCAGCTTGCCTGCCAAAGCATTCATTCTTGTCCCGACCAAGAACCCAAACTACRTAGCTACTTCCAGACACAAATGAGAGAACACCTCACTCGGAACATTTTACTCGCCGTAGCTGTCACGCCCTGACCTTAGAGATCCTTTTTAAGTCTCTATTTGGTTTGGTCAGGGTGTTATTTGGGGTGGGCATTCTATGTTTTTTGTTTTTTTATGATTTTGTATTTATATGTTTTGGCCGGGTGTGGTTCTCAATCAGGGACAGCTGTCTATCGTTGTCTCTGATTGGGAACCGTACTTAGGTAGCCCTTTTTCCCTCCTTTCATTGTGGGAAGTTAACTTTGTTTGTGGCACTATAGCCCTTTTAAGCGTCACGGTTGTTTTGTATTGTTTAATGTTTTTGTCGGCGTCATCCTAATAAAAAAGGAATARGTACGCTCACCACGCTGCGCTTTGGTCCTCTTCATTCGACGACCGTGACAGTAGCAACGCTGGCTAGGCTGTTTACACGTTATCTACAGCATTCGTGACTAACTATTACTTATTTGGTCTACGTTTACTGACACCGGTCATATTCAGCAGGTGTTGCGCATTAGTAAATTCATCAGTCAGACAATAGTGCTCTGGAATCAGAGTASAAATCCGGAGTGAATTTGCGAACGAAAGAAGAGATATATGCTACCTGGATGATAGTTGTTCTAGGAGTTCCTAGCTAACCAAATGACACTAGCAGCTAGCTGTGTATAGCCACCGAAAACCAATACGAAGGGGGGGGGGGAAGTCAGCCACTCCTCCAATGACATTACATCCACCTAGCAGCTAGCTGTGTATAGCCACCGAAAACCAATACGAAGGGGGGGGGGGGGAGTCAGCCACTCCTCCAATGACATTACATCCACCTAGCAGCTAGCTGTGTATAGCCACCGAAACCAATACGAAGGGGGGGTGGGGGGGGAGTCAGCACTCCTCCAATGACATTACATCCACCTAGCAGCTAGCTGTGTATAGCCACCGAAAACCAATACGAAGGGGGGGGGGGGGGGGAGTCGCCACTCCTCCAATGACATTACATCCACCTAGCAGCTAGCTGTGTATAGCCACGCGAA
>NW_019944532.1:77084-84991 GCF_002910315.2 Salvelinus sp. IW2-2015 | reverse complement strand
CGGAGAGGATCATGTTTTAATACCATGAGGGTTTAATGTGCATTAAAGACATGTTTTATACATGAGGGTTTTACTGTGGCAGTAAAGACATGTTTTATACATGAGGGGTTTTACGTGCAGTAAAGACATGTTTTATACATGAGGGTTTACTGTGCATAAAGACATGTTTTATAATGAGGGTTACTGTGCACCGGTAAAGACCATGTTTTATACAGAGGGTTTACTGTGCAGTAAAGACATGTTTATAACAGGGGTTTACTGTGGCAAGTAAAGACATGTTTTATACATGAGGGTTTACTGTGCAGTAAAGACATGTTATACATGAGGGTTTTACTGTGGCAGTAAAGACAATGTTTTATACATGAAGGGTTTACTGTGCAGTAAAGACCATGTTTTTACATGAGGGTTTACTTGTTTGTAGTAAAGACAAATGTTTTATACATGAGGGTTTACTGATGCAGTAAAGACATGTTTATACATGAGGGTTTACTGTGGCAGTAAAAGACATGTTTTATACATGAAGGGTTTACCTGTTGCAGCTAAAGACATGTTTTATACATGAGGGTTTTAAAAATGTGCAGTGAAAGACATGTTTTATACATGAGGGGTTTACTGTGCAGTAAAGACATGTTTTTATACATGAGGGTTTTACTGTGCAGTAACAGACATGTTTTATAATGAGGGGTTTACCTACTGTGTAGTAAAGACATGGTTTTATACAGAGGGTTTACTGTGCAGTAAAGGACATGTTTTATACATGAGGGTTTTACTGTGCAAGTAAAGACAATGTTTTATACATGTAGGGTTTAACTGTGCAGTAAAGACTATGTTTTATACATGAGGGTTTACTGTGCAGTAAAGACATGTTTTATACATGAGCGGTTTCCTGTGCAGTAAAGACATGTTTTATACATGAGGGTTTACTGTGCAGTAAAGACATGTTTTTATACATCGAGGGTTTACTGTGTAGTAAAGACATGGTTTTTATACATGAGGGTTTACTGTGCAGTAAAGAACATGTTTTTACATTAGGGTTTACTGTGGCAGTAAAAAGACATGTTTTATACATGACATTACATCCACCTAGCAGCTAGCTGTGTATAGCCACCGAAAACCAATACGAAGGGGGGGTGGGGGGGGAGTCAGCCACTCCTCCAATGACATTACATCCACCTAGAGCTAGCTGTGTATAGCCACCGAAAACCAATACGAAGGGGGGGGGGGGGGGGAGTCAGCCACTCCTCCAATGACATTACATCCACCTAGCAGCTAGCTGTGTATAGCCACCGAAACCAATACGAAGGGGGGGGGGTGGGGGGGGAGTCAGCCACTCCTCCAATGACATTACATCCACCTAGCAGCTAGCTGTGTATAGCCACCGAAAACCAATACGAAGGGGGGTGGGGGGGGAAGTCAGCCACTCCTCCAATGACATTACATCCACCTAGCAGCTAGCTGTGTATAGCCACCGAAAACCAATACGAAGGGGGGGGGGGGAAGTAGCTAGCTATCTAGGTATTGTTAGGTACCATGATTTTAGCTTGTTTCATAGCTCAGCGGTTCAATCCCTGGCATCGCCGTGAAACTGCCGCTCTATGACTGACTACTGATAATTGCTCTTGCTAGTTTGATATTCAGCTTTAGTTACATTTATCCATTTTTTTTGTCCAGAATATTGAGTCAATGAAACTGCAGCAGTGCATCCCGAATGGAGGCAGCAAACAATGTTCCAAGGCCAGCTGGGATTTACAACCTGATAGCAAAATGTTTTGGACTACTAATAAATCTATTGGTGAATTAAATGAATCAGGCAGTGAACTGGGGCGGAAGGGTAGCCTAGTGGTAAGAGTGTTCGACTAGTAACTGAAAGGTTGCAAGTTCAAATCCCCGAGCTGACAAGGTACAAATCTGTCATGCTGCCCCTGAACTGGCACACCGTTCCTAGGCTGTCATTGAAAATAAGAATTTGTTCTTAACTGACTTGCCTGGTTAAAAAATMTATAATAAAATGCATCTATCTATTCTGCCAACAATACCTTACTGTACCTCATAGAACATTGAGTCAAATAGAACCTATTTTTAAGAAACCTCATATAAGGTTAGTTTTGTAGCATAAACTTGGAATTTGATATTTTTAGACTGGATATTATGATTGTCTGTATGTTTAATATCTGCAAAAGTAGTTAAAAACGCTTTCAGTTGAACTTTAAGGCCAGGTGTTCTTGTTGGCTGCAATGCAGGTGTTTGGGAACATTAGCATTCATAGGTAGTTTCATTTAAATAGTTAGCATAAATGCTCAAGCTACCATTTTCACTCAAGCATGAGTTATAGGCCTAATGTATAAACCTATGAAATAAATTAAAGGGCGCCGACAGGAAGTGGGAGCCCCGTGTGTGTGTGTGTGTGTGTTTGAGTGGCGCGGCTGCGGTCAGTTCGAGGAGAGAGAGAGAGAGAGTGTGTGTGTGTGTGTGTGTGTGTGTGTGTGTGAGTGAGAGAAAGAGGTGTGAACTGTCAGACGAGCGGACTCGATACCGATGCGCTTAAAAGGAGTGAAGCAAAACCCGCTTGTTGCGCTATAATTTTACACAAGAGGAAGACAGGAAATATAGTTTTGTTGTTGTTGTGATATTTACTACCTAATATAGATCTTTTCGACGAAGCATAGGAGTGCAATAACAGGCTATACCCTCTGTCTTCCCAGGCCATTACTCACGCATTGTTGTAAGCTAACTGGGCAGCTTTGACTTAAGGGATTGTTCCATAACGTCAGTGAAAAACAAATCGCTTCCCTTTTTTTGAAGAGGAAGAGGACGCGGGGGAACCGCATAGCTTGTTCCGTATCTAATTTGTCTGGGGTCTGTTTTTTTTTTATTCTGCAAACGGAGCTTATCTGAATCAGTGCTACCTCGTCTATCTTGATATTAGGACGACAGCGGCGGGTGTCGGAGAGGTGTGTGAGGAAGAGGCAACGTAGAGGAAGAGACAGTAATGATGATGATTGGTAAATCGGTGAAAGACATTGACAGATATCACGCTGTCCTCACTTCGCTACTATCACTCGAGGAGAACAAATTCTGCGCGGATTGTAAATCCAAAGGTAAGTCAAAAAATAACAAAGAATATACACAATTTACAGCCAGATGTCATATAACTAAGTGTTTTGTATGGACAGAGACTGTACGCTATTATAGCCACCCATATGTCTTGTCCAAAACGATGTGTTTCGGGGGTGGACACGACCAAACTGAAAACCTATGAGTCAACCTCGGTTTCATCAGTTTCCAGGAACCTATCCGCTCTTACCCAGGGAATACGGTCAACTGCATATATTGCATAATACGATTAGCGTACTTTCAAGGTTGTTATATGAATTCCATTAGAGAGGTAGTAGCTGAAGGGAAAGGGTACTTGCATTGACGTTCTTGGTGTTCTCTCCTCTCTCTCTCCATACAAACTGTTTTGGGTTGAACCCTAGAGAAGGTACATGGTGGAAGTGTGTCTGTCTCTGTCTGTCTGTCTCTCTCTGTCTGTGTATGTCTGTCTGTCTCTGTCTGTCTGTCTGTCTCTGTCTGTCTCTGTCTGTCTCTGTCTGTCTGTCTCTGTCTGTCTCTGTCTGTCTCTGTCTGTCTCTGTCTGTCTGTCTGTCTGTCTGTCTGTCTGTCTGTCTGTCTGTCTGTCTGTCTGTCTGTCTTTCTTTCTTTCTTTCTTTCTTTCTTTCTGTCTTTCTTTCTTTCTTTCTTTCTTTCTTTCTTTCTTTCTTTCTTTCTTTCTTTCTGTCTTTCTTTCTTTCTTTCTTTCCTTCTATTTCTCTCTCTCTCTGTGTGTGTGTGTGTGTGTGTGTGTGTTAGCAACAGTATTACTCTACAAGGTTTTCCTCAGCAGCTATAGGCCAGTTTCTAGGGTAGATAAGGCATGTGTTCTGTAGAGAAGATATCTTTCTCTTTAGGGTTTACCCTTTAAAAACAACAGCTGACCAAACCTTAGGCCTTTTGCCCTCGGGTGGACTTCAAACCTGCTCCTATGATGTAGACACACAACATATTCACATCCTTATATCTTATTATTATATCATACTCATATCTTTCTGTTACTCCGTGTCTGTGTCCCTCAGACAACAAAAACTGATCTGAGTAGACAGATAAACTCTTATTGGTTAGTCAAATCAAAATGTTATTTGTCACATGTGCCGAATACAACAGGTGTAGGACCTTACCGTGATATTCTTACTTACAAGCCCTTAACCAACAATGCAGTTCAAGAAATATAGTTAAGAAAATATTTACTATATAAAGTAAAGTAGAAAATGAAATATAAAGTGACACAATAAAATAACGAGGCTATATACAGGGGGTACTGGTACTGAGTTAATGTAAGGTGATACAGGTTAGTCAAGGTAATTTGTACATGTAGGTAGGGGTAAAGTGACTATGCATAGATAATAAACAGCGACTAGCAGCAGTGTAAAAACAGGGGGGGGGGGGCAATGTAATAGTCCGGTGGCGATTTAATGAATTGTTCTGAAGTCTTATGGCTTGGAGGTAGAAGCTGTTAAGGAGCCTTTTGGACCTAGACTTGGTGCTCCGGTACAGCTTGCCGTGCGGTAGCAGAGAGAACAGTCTATGACTAGGGTGGCTGGAATCTTTGACCATTTTTTGGGCCTTCCTCTGACACCGCCTYGTATATAGATCCTGAATGGCAGGAAACTTGGCCCCATTGATGTACTGGGCTGTATGCACTACCCTCTGTAGCGCCTTACGGTCAGATGCCGAGCAGTTGCTATACCAGGCGATGACGCAACCGGTCAGGATGCTCTCGATGGTGCAGCTGTATAACTTTTTTTGAGGATCTGGGGACCCATGCCAAATCTTTTCAGTCTCCTGAGGTGGAAAAGGTGTTGTCCTGCCCTCTTCACGACTGTCTTGGTGTGTTTGGACCATGATTATTTGTTGGTGATGTGAACACCAAGGAACTTGAAACTCTCGACCCGCTCCACTACAGCCACGTCGATGTTAATGGGGGCCTGTTCGGCCCTCCTTTTCTCATAGTCCACGATCAGCTCCTTTGTCTTGCTCACATTGAGGGAGAGGTTGTTGTCCTGGCACCACACGGCCAGTTCTCTGACCTCCTCCCTATAGGCTGTCTCCTCGTTGTCGGTGATCAGGCCTACCACTGTTGTGTCGTCAGCAAACTTAAATATGGTGTTGGAGTCGTGCTTGGCCACGCAGTTGTGGGTGAACAGGGAGTTCAGGAGGGGACTAAGTACACACCCCTGAGGGGCCCCAGTGTTGAAGATCAGCGTGGCAGATGTGTTGTTGCCTACCCTTACCACCTGGGGGCAGCCCGTCAATAAGTCCAGGATCCAGTAGCAGTGGAAGATCAGCGTGGCAGATGTGTTGTTGCCTACCCAGGATCCAGTTGCAGAGGGAGGTGTTTAGTCCCAGGGTCCTTAGCTTAGGGATGAGCTTTGTGGGCACTGTGGTGTTGAACGCTGAGCTGTAGTCAATGAACAGCATTCTCACATAGGTGTTCCTTTTGTCCAGGTGGGAAAGACCAGTGTGGAGTGCGATTTAAGATTGCGGCATCTGTGGATCTGTTGAGGCGTTATGCGAATTGGAGTGGGTCTAGGTTTCCCAGGATGATTGTGTTGATGTGAGCCATGACCTTCCTTTCAAAGCACTTCATGGCTACCGACGTGAGTAGTGCGGTAGTCATTTAAGCAGGTTACCTTTGCTTTCTTGGGCACAGGGACTATGGTGGTCTGCTTGAAACATGTAGGTATTACAGACTKGGTCAGTGAAGACACTTGCCAGTTGGTCCGCGCATGCTCTGAGTACACGTCCTGGTAATCAGGCATTCTGAATGTTGTTCTTTTTAACCTCTTTGTGATAGGGGGCAGCATTTTCACTTTTGGATGAATAGCGTGTTCAGATTGAACAGCCTCCTACTCTGACCCAGATGCTAATATATGCATATTATTATTACTATTTGGATAGAAAACACTCTGAAGTTTCTAAAACTGTTTTTAAAGGTCTTGCTCACTTCGGCTACACAGACGTCCGGAATAGCCGGTGCTCTCATGCATGCTTCAGTGTTGCTTGCTTCGATGCGAGCATAAAAGGCATTTGTGTGCGTCTCTGTGTATGGAGTAAATGTGGTCTAGAGTTTTTTTCCCCCTCTGGTTGCTTATGTGACATGCTGGTAGAAAGGAGGTAAATCTGATTTAAGTTTGCCTGCATTGAAGCCCCCGGCCACTAGGAGAGKCGCTTCTGGATGAGCATTTTGTGTTTGTTTGCTTATGGCCTTATACAGCTGGTTGAGTGCGGTCTTAGTGCCAGAATCGGTTTGTGGTGGTAAATAGACAGCTACAAATAATATATACGAGAACTCTCTTGGTAGATAGTGTGGTCTACAGCTTATTATGAGCTACTCTACCTCAGGTGAGCAAAACCTCAATACTTTTTTCATATTAAACGTTGCGCACCAGCTCTTATTGACAAATAGACACACACCCCTCATCTTTCCAGACGTAGCTGCTCTGTCCTGCCGATGAGTCGTATCGTTGTTCAGCCAGGACTCTGTGAAACATAAGATATTACAGTTTTTATTGTCCCGTTGGTAGGATAGTCTCCAACTGAGATCATCCAGTTTATTCTCCAGTGATTGCACGTTGGTCAATAGAACGGATGGTAGAGGCGGTTTACCCACTCGCCAACAAATTCTCACAAGGTACCCCGACCTCCACCCCCTGTATTTCCGTCTTTTCTTTACGTGAATGACGMGGATTTGGGCCTGGTCTCGGAGGAAGCTGTGTATCCTTCGTGTCAGACACATGTAATAAAATATCTTCGTCCTGTTCGAGGTGAATAATRGCTGTTCTGATATCCAGAATCTCTATTCGGTCATAAGAGATGGGTAGCAGCAACATTATGTACAAAATCAGTTACAAACACAGTTGGTTAGGAGCCWGTAAAACGGCTAGCGATCCCCTCCGGCGCCATTATCCATCTTCTATGCTGAACCATTCCCACCTATGTTCTCCTTGTGTTTTATTCTACCAGAAATCACCAATCCAAGCTGATTGGTTCTTGACCTTGACTGTGTTATGTGGACCGTGACCATTTAAAGAAATTCTGAACCCAGGCGCGCACACACACACACACCACACACACACACACACACACACACACACACACACACACACACACACACACACACACACACACACACACACACACCACACACACACACACACACACACACACACACACACACACACACACACACACACTGAGTCTGTGCGCAATAGTTTGTTTGTGACTTCCTGTGAAGTCCAAACAGCAGACAGACAATGTTTTTATTTTAGATGGAAGGGCTTTTTTATTAAGCCGTTTGAAGAGACAATCTGGTTACACTCTCCGTGACAACGCATACTTCCTCTTCCATTTGATCTCTCCTGTCTGGGTCTATGTCTCCTCTCCTGTCTGGGTCCTATTCTCCTCTCCTGTCTGGGTCTATGTCTCTCTCCTGTCTGGGTCCTATTTCTCTCTCCCTATCTGAAGTCTATTTTCTCCTCTCCTCTCCTGTCTGGGTCTATTCCCGCCCTCTCTATCTGAAGTCTATTCTTCTCTCTCTCTCCTCCTCCTATCTGGGTCATTGTCTCCTCTCCTCACTCTCCTGTCTGGGTCATTTTTCTCCTCTCCTATCTGAAGTCTATTTCTTCTTTCTCTCTCCTCTCTGGGTCTATGTCTCCTCTTCCTCTTTTCTCCTCTCCTGTCTGGGTCTACTATTTCTCTTCCACCTCATCACTCTACTCATCTCCTACTCCTGTGTGCTGTGGAGTCTAGTAATTTTCTTTCTATTTTCTCCTTTCTTTCCTTTCTCTCTTCCTCTTTCTTTCTCTTTTCTC
>NW_019944532.1:65232-75119 GCF_002910315.2 Salvelinus sp. IW2-2015 | reverse complement strand
AGCCTGAAATGATAGAAATGAACGGGAGGGCTGGAAGAGCAGAACAGCGACCCGTAGAACGATTGACCCTGAGTAGGAGAGACTACTTTTTAGTCCCTGGAAGGGGAAATCAGCGCTCCGGCTGGAGGAGAGAGAACAGGCCCTGGGAGTAAGAGAGAACAGGTAGCGCCCTACGGGAAGTAGGGCAACATAGGGGGGCCTCTAGAAGGGGGCGAGGGTAAGCACGGCCCTGAAGACGGGAACACAGCTGCGGTTCTGAAGTAAGGAACATGCGGGGCCCTGAAGAGGTAAACTGGCTCCGCTTGAAGAGAGGGGACAGTGCCCCTGAAGAAGCAGAACGGCCCTGAAGAGGGAACCAGCCCTTAGAGAGACACAGGCCGGGCTGGAATGTAAAGGCTTCTGAGGGGACGGGGGACACTGGGCCTTCTCGTTAACAGAAGGGGAACAGTGCCCTGGAAGAGGGGAGATAGGGCCCCGCTACGAAAGAAAAGAACAGGGCCTCTGAAGAACCCATAGAAGCGAGGAACGATGTGCTCTAATGAGGGGAACAGGCTCGTGAAGAGGGACTTAGGGCCCTGGGAAGAGGGATAACGGCCCTCGAACGAGCGTCACCTGAAGAGGGCGTTTTAGAAAAGATGGCGCCAGGCTCGAATTGAGTAGGAGAGAAGGCGGACTCAGAGAGGTGAGAGCGAGCGAGAGATTGAGGTCGCTGAGTGAATGCGGGTATAGCAGCCCTGAAGAGGAACAGGCCCCTGATCGAGGGACCACAGGAGGCTGAAGATTCGCAACAGGCTGAAGAGGGCCTCGAAGAAGGCGTTCCACTCCGAAGAGGAGCCAAAACAGCTTTTTGGGAAACACTTCCTTTTCAATTTGTAAGGGGGTGTGGAGGCCGCAAGAGTTAGAAGGCAGTGCCCTTGAAGCAGGAAAATATAGGGGCTGCTGACAAAAGAGAGGGTGATACATGTGCCCCTCGCGCAAAGCCGTTGGAACAGGTCGCATGGTGATTAGCTACGAGCCACGGTCGAAACGATGGGGGTGAAAGAGGCGCCCTGGCACCCTAGCTCACGTGCGGGAGTGCGCGAGGGGTGCCTCTTTTGCAGAGAAAGGTGAACAGGCCTCGGTGAACAGAGGCCCATGAAAGAGGGAAACGAGGACACGAAAATATGCATTAATGTCTAGGGGCATAAGAGGGCCTGAAGAGGGGACAACAAATGTAGACCCCAGAGTGGAGGAGGGAGGAGGGGCCCTGCAACAAAGTAGGGAGCAGGCCGCTATGAATTGAGACGAAATAGGTCACTCGCACGGCGGGTTTGAGGTAAGAACCAGGCCTGGAAAGAAGAGAACAAAGCGCCCGTTTTGTAACTTGGAGAACAGGACACTCTGAGTGTATGAGAGACGGCCCTGACAGAAGAGAAGGGCCCTGAAGATGCGCGAACTGGGAAGAGGAGACCAAGATACCCTTGTGCAAGGGAGGCATAAAGGCCTGAAGAGGGAAAGCCCTGAAGAGGGAACAGGCCCGAAGAGGGAACGAGGCCCTGAAGAGGGAAACAGGCCCGTGGAAAGAGAGATTAGGGAAAAGAAGGGGCCCTGAAGGAACTGAGTAAAGTCCACTGAAGAGAGAGCAGGTGCCCGTGACCGAGGGACTAGACACAGGGCCCTGATAGCTTTAGAGGTAAACAGGCCTGAAGAGAGAACAGGCCGGCAATCTGTTTATGAATACGAACGCAGAGAAAGATCTGAAGAGGCGACAACAGGTCTGGAAAAGAGGACCCTGAAGGAGAAGATCAGTTCCTGACGAGAGAAATCCAGGCCTCGTTAGATGAGAGAAACAGGCCCAATTGAAGAACTGCCCCTTCTGAAGAGAGAAAGTCCTCCTTATTGAGTGGGAAGTGGAGTTTGGTAAGCAGGCGCGACGCAGGTAAGACGCGCGGACCAAGTGCCTATGAGAGAGAACAGGCTCCCTGATTGAGGAAAAAGGTAGGCCTGTGACGGAGGTAAAGGCCCTGAAGAGGATTATGGTAACACGGCCCATATCGACGAGGGAACAGGCCCTGAAGAGAGGTAAACAGGGCTGAAGGAGAGGACGACGCCCTGGTGTATAGAGTAGAAAAGGCCCTGAAGGGGAACAAGGCCCTGAAGAGCGAACAGTAGCCTGACAGAGAGGTACTGGAAGAGGAACAGGCCCTGAGAGGGAAAGGCCCTGAAGAGGGAACAGGCCCTGAGAGAGAACAGGCCCTGAAGACGCTGAAGAGGGAAAGGCCTGAGAGGGAACAGGGCCCTGAAGAGGGAACAGGCCCTGAAGCAGGGAACAGGCTTTGGCCTGAAGAGGGCCCTGAAGAGAGTCCCTGAAGAGGCCCTGAAAGAGAAGCGAGGTTCCCTGTCTAAGAAGAGAGAAGAAAAGGCCCAGCGCATGCATAGAACGGGAAAAGGCCACGTGAAGAGGGAACAGGCCCTGATGGAGAGCGGAAACCGAGAGCCCTGAACGATTGAACAGGCCTAGAAGAGGCCCTGAAGTAAGACCGCCGGAAGAGGCATTTCCCAGAGAGAAGAACAGGCCCTAAGAGAAGAACAGGCGCTAGCAACGCAGGTAAGAAAACAGGCCCTGGTCTTTTGCTAGATTTGTAGGGGGGAATTCAGGCCTTAGGAAGAGGCCCCGGAGGCCCTTGAGAGGCCTGAGAGAGGGCAGCAAGCGCCCTGAAGAGGGGGAACGGCCCGAAGGAGACAGGTCCCTGAGAGGGAACAGGCCCTGAAGGAAGGCACAGGCCCTGAAAGGGACACAGGGGCTGAAGTTGCGAGAGGCACGATACGCAAAGAGAAACGAGGGCCTTATACGAAGGGCGAGTTAGAGAACAGGTCTTCTGGAAGAGAGAAGGAGGTCGTTCATAGAAGGATAATCGATTGCGCGTTTCGCCGGAGAAAGGATTTGACAGGCCGCCTGGCACAGAGAGAAGACGGCTCTGAAGATGAGAAAAAGGGAGCCCTGAAGGATGCCCTTTGGAAGGAAGAAACACTCCTGAAGAGGGCGAAGGCTTCTTCGAATTTGAGGGATACAGGCTTAACTGAGAGGGAACAGGCCCTGACAAAGAAGGGACAGGCTCTGGAATTTGACAGAGAACGAGGGCGCCCTGGAAGACGAGTTCCTTACAATACAGTCTGGACCTGAAGGGAGAGAAATACGGAGCCCTGAAGAGAGAACAGAGCCCTGAAGAGAGAACCAATGGCTTCCTGAAACACGACCGGGCTGAAGAGTGGAACCAGGCCCTGAATCGAGAAGAACAGGCCCTGAAGAGGCTGCCGTGAAGAGGGAAACACGGCCCTGAAGCCAGGGAACAGGCCGCTGCACGAGGGAACAGGCCCTGAACGAGGGAACAGGCCCTGAAAGAGGGAAAGGCCCTGAAGACGGCCTGAAGAGGCCCTGAGAGGCCCTGAAGAGGCCTGAAGAGAGAAGGAGGCCTGAAGAGAGAACAACGGCCCTGAAGAGGACAGGCCCTGAGAGGGAACCAGGCCCTGAAGATTGAAAAACAGCCTGAAGAGGCTGAAGAGGCCCGAAGAGGCCCCGAAGCGAGACAGGCCCCGGAAGCGAGAAAACAGGCCCTGAAGAGAGAACAGGCCTGAAGAGGAACAGGCCTGAAGAAGGCCTGAAAGAGGCCTGGAGGAGCAGGCCTCTGAAAGAGCGGAACAGGCCCTGAAGAGGCCTGAAAGAGCGGACCAGGCCCTGACGAGGCCGCTGAGAGGGAACAGGCCCACTGCAAGAGGGAACAGGCCCCTGAAGAGGGACCACAGGGTCCGAGATATGAGGGATGAAACGGACCTGAAGGCCTAGGAACAGCTGCGGAAGCAGGCCTGGGAGAGAGAACGGAGTGCGCTGAAGTTATGGCTAGAAAGCAGGGACGCTGAGGGAGAGGTGATTTAGGAAGCAGGATCCTGAGAGAGATGCACTGAGAGGGGGACTAGGCCGCTGAACTGAGTACCTTTGGAAAGCCAGCAGCCGCGCGCCTGAAAGAGTGTGAACAGACCTCAGTTAGACGGGTAGAAGCAGAGGAACATGGCCTGGAGGAGAGACACAGGGCGTCGTATGAAGCGACGTAGCAGCTGAAATAGAGAACTTGTGATTTGTCGACACTGAACGAGGAGGAACAGGCAGCCCTCTGTAAGAGTTGAGAGATGACCTGTTAATAGATGTTGTGATAGGAGGCAGGGGAAGAGGATGAAACGATGCCTTGAAGTAGGTGAATTTCAGGTAGGCCTGAGGAGGCCATGACGAGCGGACTAGAGCTCTTGAAATTGAGAAGAGGCCCTGAAGGTAGAGGAACAGGCCGGCTGAAAGCAGCCTAGGAAGAGCGAACAGGGTCTCCTGATAGAAGGAGGCAACAGGGCTCTGGAGAGAGTAATGGCACCTGAAGCGGAGGGGCAAAGCGAAGGCGCCTGTACTGTGCACAAACTGTTAGCCTGCTATCTGCACAGGAGTCAGAGAATAGAAGATATTAAAGATAATAAGATAAGATATATATACAACCACATAGAATAAATACTATACAAAAATAGAATATAATATAATGAGTAGAAATCTCATCGAAATAATATACATATAAACACTGCTACATCAGATCTATATATTATAACATGAGATAGAATCTTTTGAACATTGAGCTTCCTGCTATTCCCAGAGCATATGACTATAGGCCTCACGTATCACACATGAGTAGGGATCTCTACTCCACAACATAGACTAGGCTCTATCCATCACATGCAAAAAATAGACAGAGATGAGCCAATACTAAGACCATAAAAAATGTTACAGATTAATATCAGAGAGACATACACACTGATGACATGATATCTACAATAAAATGATAAATCATACTCTAACAGGACACTGGACTGAGGCTAGCTGGTCTGTCATGAGATCCTGGACTAAGCCTTGTATATCGTTACAAACACGACATGGCACTGGACTTCATTCTATGCCATAAGCAACACTGACTAGCCTCTATCTACAACACTGTCTAGCTCTATCTACAACCTGACTAGCCTCTTATCTATTAAACGAGTGACTAGGCTCTATACTACCACTACTGATTATAGCCTCCGTGAACTATACACACCTTGACTAGCCTCTGTACTAGCCCGCAACATGACTAAGCTCTAATCCCCAACACTGTACTAGCCTCTATCCACAACACTGACAGTCGAACATCGAATTTCACAGAAAACTGAGCGTGAGGCGCTCACTAACAAATTCCGAACTGTCGATTAGATAATCCGTTTATAAATCCTTCTACTTATTTTAGAAAAATGTTCTTTGTCACCCCATAGAACGAGGAGGATAGCACTTTATTCATCTATACGGAGAGTGAGGTGACGAGGGCATTTTGTTTCAGTCAGGGCTGGGTATAAGATAAGGCGGTTATTGTGTCTTAGACTATGTTTTACTCCCGCTAACGCTAGGGCACTACCGACTGTACATAGACCGTTGAAAAGAAGCTATTGTAAAAACTTGCTACGGCCTCAGATGGATGGTCCTCAGTTAAGAGTTGCGAGGGAGTCATGGTTTTAATAAGTAGCAGCACTCACTAGCTCACAGAACATTGTTTAGGGAGATTAACTGTTAGAGGAGAACAACTGTATTTACCACACGGCAATCTCGCAGGCAGAGAGGGACCACACTAAAGAACCTCTCCACAGCGGCAATCAGCAGAGAGGGACCACACTAAAGAACCTTCTCACGGCCAATCAGCAAGAGGAGACCAACTAAAGAACCTCTCCACGGCCAATCAGCAGAGAGGGACCACAGTAAAGAACCTCTCCACGGCAATCAGCAGAGAGGGACCACACTAAAGAACCTCTCCACGGCCAATCAGCAGAGAGGGACCACACTAAAGAACCTCTCCACGGCCAATCAGCAGAGAGGGACCACACTAAAGAAACTCTCCACGGCCAATCAGCAGAGATGTACCAAACTAAAGAACTCTCCACGGCCAATCAGCAGAGAGGGACCACAGTAAAGAACCTCTCCACGGCCAATCAGCAGAGAGGGACCACACTAAAGAACCTCTCCACGGCCAATCAGCAGAGAGTAAACAAAAAGAACCTCTCCACGGCCAATCAGCAGAGAGGCGACCACAGTAAAGAACCTCTCCACGGCCAATCAGCAGAGAGGGACCACACTAAAACCTCTCCACGGCCAATCAGCAGAGAGGGACCACACTAAAGAACCTCTCCACGGCCAATCAGCAGAGAGGGACACACTAAAAGAATCCTCTTCCACGCCCAAATCAAGCAGAGTTGTACAAACTACTAAAGAACCTCTCCACGGCCAATCAGCAGAGAGCGACCACAGTAAAGAACCTCTCCACGGCCAATCAGCAGAGAGCGACCACACTAAAGAACCTCTCCACGGCCAATCATCTCAATTGAAGAGGTGATGCTGTTAGGAGAGGGAAGTGACATCGCCAGATGATGTCTCCATGGTAACCAGGGAATGTTGTGTGGTTCTTGTGTTTGCATACAAATAATCTAAATTCACATCTATCTATCTACCTATCTACCTATCTACCTATCTACTAGTAACTGCAAAGGTTGCTAGATCGAATCCCTGAGTTGACAAGGTAAAAATCTGTCATTCTGCCCCCCGTTCTGAAATTTAAAGGAACATTTCAGTTTTTTCTACTTCATATTCATCTCCACCCCGACATCAACATGTGAAAATGGTGCGTTTTTTTGTTATTAACAAAGCAGTTGACTCGCTGTTCCCCGATAGGCCGTCATGGCTCTGGTTAGAAGAGGGTCAACAACATTCCTGCCTCCTTTTCTGTCGTCTAATTAGCATCGGGTCCCTTTATACACATCAGAGAGAGAATGTGTGAGTGTAACCACTTCCTGCCAAAGAGAAACAAGTGATAAAAGCACAGTAAACTGCGTCACAGATTATAGAGGATAGGCCTGACCACTGACATATGGCTTATAAGCCTGTTGGACAGTGTGTGAGTCAATCTAATCAATCAGATGTATTTTATAAAGCTCTTTTTACATGAGCAGTTGTCACAAAGCCTAAAACCTGTGAGAGTGAGAGAAGGAGAGTGAGAGAAGGAGAGAGAGAGAGAGAGAGAGAGAGAGAGAGAGAGAGAGAGAGAGAGAGAGAGAGAGAGAGAGAGAGAGCGCAGAAAGAGAGAGAGAGTGGAGAGAGAGAGAGAGAGAGAGAGAGAGAGAGAGAGAGAGAGAGAGAGAGAGAGAGAGAGAGCGCTCAACTTCTGGGCATAGATAAATATATTGATTGTGTTTTGTGTAGTAATTACTGTTTAATTAGAGTAACCCTGTTTCGTAAGTGAGAGAGTGCCTTTCAACTCATTACAGCCAACGTATATGTGTGTGCGTGTGTGTGTCATCACTTCTCCTAGCAGGTGATCAAACAACCAAAGTCCACTGTTTGTTTACTCTAAATCAGTCTTTCTCTCTCAATTCAATTCAATTTAAGGGGCTTTATTGCCATGGGAAACATATGTTAACATTGCCAAAGCAAGTGAATAATAAACAAAAGTGAAATAAACAATAGAAATTTACAGTAAACATTACACTCACAAAAGTTCAAAAAGAATAAAGACATTTCAAATGTCATATTATGTGCAAATAGTTAGTGCATAAACATAAATATGGGTTGTATTTACAATGGTGTTTGTTATTCACCGGTTGCCCTTTTCTTGTGGCAACAGGTCACACATCTTGCTGCTGTGATGGAACACTGTGGTATTTTTTAATTCAATGTTTTATTTTATTTAACCTTTATTTAACTAGGAAAGTCAGTTAAGAACAAATACTTATTTACAATGACGGCCTACCCCGGCCAACCCTGACCCGGACGACACTGGGCCAATTGTGCGCCGCCCTATGGGACTCCCAATCACAGCCTGGAATCAAACCAGGGTCTGTAGTGATGCCTCTAGCACTGAGATGCAGTGCCTTAGACCGCTGCGCCACTCGGGAGCCCAAATAGATATGTGAGTTAATCAAAATTGGATTTGTTTTCGAATTCTTTGTGGGTCTTTGTAATCTGAGGGAAATATGTGTCTCTAATATGGTCATACATTTGGCAGGAGGTTAGGAAGTGCTGCTCAGTTTCCACCTCATTTTGTTGGCGGTGTGCACTTAGGCAGACCTGGCTCTTAAGAGAAGGCAGGCTATGGTGGCCTTTCTCAATAACAAGACTATGCTCACTGAGTCTGTACATAGTCAAAGCTTTCCTTAAGTTTGGGTCAGTCACAGTGGTCAGGTATTCTGCRGCTGTGTACTCTCTGTTTAGGGCCAAATAGCATTCTAGTTTGCTCWGTTTTTTTGTTAATTCTTTCCAATGTCTCAAGAAATTATATTTTTGTTCAGAGTTCCTCTGTCCAGTGTCTGTGTTCTTTTGCCCATCTTAATCTTGTATTTTTTATTGGCCAGTCTGAGATATGGCTTTTTCTTTGCAACTTTGCCTAGAAGGCCAGCATCCCGGAGTCGCTTCTTCACTGTTGAGACGTGTTTTGCGGGTACTATTTCATGAAGCTGCCAGTTGAGGACTTGTGAGCCGTCTGTTTCTCAAACTAGACACTAATGTACTTGTCCTCTTGCTCAGTTGTGCACCGGGGCCTCCCACTCCTCTTTCTATTCTGGTTAGAGCCAGTTTGCGCTGTTCTGTGAAGGGAGTAGTACACATCGTTGTACCAGATCTTCAGTTTCTTGGCAATTTATCGCATGGAATATCCTTCATTTCTCAGAACAAGAATAGACTGACCAGTTTCAGAAGAAAGTTTTTTGTTTCTGGCCATTTTGAGACTGTAATCGAACCCACAAATGCTGATGCTCCAGATATTCAACTAGTCTAAAGAAGGCCAGTTTTATTGCTTCTTTAATTAGAACACCAGTTTTCAGGTCTGCTAACATAATTGCAAAAGGGTTTTCTAATGATCAATTAGCCTTTTAAGAGGATAAACTTGGATTAGCTAACACAACGTGCCATTGGAACACAGGAGTGATGGTTGCTGATAATGGGCCTCTGTACGCCTATGTAGATATTCCATTAAAAATCAGCCGTTTCCAGCWACAATAGTCATTTACAACATTAACAATGTCTACACTGTATTTCTGATCAATTTGATGTTATTTTAATGGACCAAAACATTGCTTTTCTTTCAAAAACAAGGACATTTGRAAGTGACCCCAACCTTTTGAACGGTAGTGTATGTTGAAGAGGGTGGGGCTTAAGCTGCATCCCTGTCTCACCCCACGGCCCCGTGGAAAGAAATGGGTGAGGTGCCGGGGAGTGGTGGGAGCTGGTGGAGAGGTAGGTGGGGAGGAGGGGGGAGGTGCGGGGAGCATGGTGGTGGAGGTGCTGTGGAGGTGGTGGGGAGGGGGATGGTTGTTGACAATGTGGCTGAAAAACAGAAAGTGACAGAAATGGGTAAGTTGACATGGCAAATACATCCCAACATTTAGCCCATTGGTTAAGAGACAGGAAGGTCATCATTGCCAGAGTGAGCCCATTGGTTAAGAGACAGGAAGATCATCGTTGCCAGAGTGAGCCCATTGGTTAAGAGACAGGAAGGTCATCATTGCCAGAGTGAGCCATTGTTAAGAGACAGGAAGGTCATCATTGCCAGAGGGAGCCCAATTGGTTGAGAGACAGGAAGGTCATCATTGCCAGAGTGAGCCCATTGGTTGAGAGGCACAGGAAGGTCGATCATTGCAGGAGTGAGCCCATTGGTTGAGAGACAGGTAAGTGATCATGCCAGAGTGAGCCCATTGGTGAGAGAGAGGTAAGTGATCATCGCCAGAGTGAGCCCATTGGTTGAGAGGACCGGTAAGGATCATCGCCAGAGTGAGCCCATTGGTTGAGAGACAGGTAAGTGATCATC
>NW_019944532.1:58626-64696 GCF_002910315.2 Salvelinus sp. IW2-2015 | reverse complement strand
GCCAGAGTGAGCCCATTGGTTGAGAGACAGGTAAGTGATCATCGCCAGAGTGAGCCCATTGGTTGAACAGCAATCATGAGGAATGTGCATTATTGTGCCGTGCTTATAGGCCAAAAGGTCAATAGGTGAATGACATTCCACACACGGCTAACAGGAAAGAGTAGGAGAAACCAGACCCTGTGCTAATGATGACATGTCTTCAGTCACTCCCACTATGTCCGTAGAAACAGGAAGCTAAGTGKATTATGTTATGCTGCTTGATGAAGTTAAACCAGCGTTCAGACCAGCCTTCCTGATTGAAATACATCGTTTGTGTTTGTCTAAAGAGGAAGTTTACACACTGCCAGTGTATTACTCAACAGGACAAATATGTCCTCTGCTTTTAGACAAAGAGATCACTCTCATACACACTGTAGACTGAGATCGGGACTGACCCCCCCCCCACCCTTTTTCTGTTACTTGGAATCCTCATAACATTCTGATAATAATGACATAACAAAATGTCATTAACAACATGACAGCTGATATCAGCTTATGTAAACTGTCTGTACACAGTCACGATCTATTCAATCCATTGGTAAGTCTAAGCGCTGTCATTCATCCCCTCTCCAACTCCACCCCATCCCGCCCGTCCTCTCTACTCATGCCTCTGGCAGAGAGGGCATTTCCCTGGGCTGACCCGGGCACCACGCTCCCTAACATGCCTGGAAAACTAGACCTCGTGCCATCACCACACGCTGTAATACTGTAATGCCGAACAAGTAGGTTAGAGGGAGAGAGAGACAGAGACACAGWGAGAGAGAAAGAGATTATCATAGGACAGAAGAAGGGATTTACAGAGAGAGAGGGAAGCAAGGAGAAAGAGACAGAGAGAGAGAGGCAAGCAGGAAGACATAGCGAGAGAGAGAGAGGGAAGCAGGAAGAAAGAGAGAGAGAGAGGGAAGCAGGCAAGCAGGAAGAAAAAGCGAGAGAGAGGGAGGGAAGCAGGAAGAAAGAGACAGAGAGAGAGAGAGAAGCAGGGAAGCAGGAAGAAAAAGCGAGAGAGAGAGGGAAGCAGAGAAGCAGGAAGAAAAAGAGAGAGGGAAGCAGGGAAAAAGGCGGGATAGTGAGAAAAAAAAGATGGAAAGAGAGAAGGAGAAATTGGAAGGATTAGAACTGTGTGAGAGAGATACAAGTCTGTACTCTATCTATTGGGGCTATCCCTCAAGCCACACCACTGACAGTGTAAATACACACACACTACATACACACACTACACACACAGAGGGGCTTTGTTCCAGTGTTTACGGTTAAATAGGATTTGCTGAGTAATTCCTCTATTATTAGCCTGCATCCTGCTAATGCTGGACCAACTCAGTAGCCTTGTGGTTAGAGTGTTGCTAATGCTGGACCAACTCAGTAGCCTTGTGGTTTAGAGTTTGCTAATGCTGGACCAACTCAGTAGCCTTGTGGTTAGAGTGTTGCTAATGCTGGACCAACTCAGTAGCCTTGTGGTTAGAGTGTTGCTAATGCTGGACCAACTCAGTAGCCTTTGTGGTTAGAGTGTTGCTAATGCTGGACCAACTCAGTAGCCTTGTGGTTAGAGTGTTGCTAATGCTGGACCAAACTCAGTAGCCTTGTGGTTAGAGTGTTGCTAATGCGACCAACTCAGTGCCTGTGGTTAGAGTGTTTGCCTAATGCGTGGACAACTCAGTAGCCTTGTGGTTAGAGTGTTGCTAATGCTGGACCAACTCAGTAGCCTTGTGGTTAGAGTGTTGCTAATGCTGACCCAACTCAGTGGCCTTGTGGGTTAGAGTGTTGCTAATGCTGGACCAACTCATAGCCTTGTGGTATAGAGTGTTGCTAATGCTGGACCAACTCAGTAGCCTTGTGGTTAGAGTGTTGCTAAATGCTGGACCAACTCAGTAGCCTTGTGGTTAGAGTGCTGCTAATGCTGCACCAACTCAGTAGCCTTGTGGTTAGAGTGTGCTATGCTGGACCAACTCAGTAGCCTTGTGTTAGAGTGTTGCTAATGCTGGCCAACTCAGTGGCCTTGTGGTTAGAGTGTTGCTAATGCTGGACCAACTCAGTAGGCCTTGTGTTAGAGTGTTGCTAATGCTGGACCAACTCAGTAGCCTGTGTGGTTAGAGTGTTGCTAATGCTGACCAACTCAGTAGCCTGTGGTTAGAGTGTTGCTAATGCTGGCCAACTCAGTAGCCTTGTGGTTAGAGTTTGCTAATGCTGGACCAACTCAGTAGCCTTGTGGTTAGAGTGTTGCTAATGCTGGACCAACTCAGTAGCCTTGTGGTTAGAGTGTGCTAATGCTGGACCAACTCAGTAGCCTTGTGTTAGAGTGTTGCTAATGCTGGACCAACTCAGTAGCCTTGTGGTTAGAGTGTTGCTAATGCTGGACCAACTCAGTGCCTTGGGGTTAGAGTGTTGCTAATGCTGGACAACTCAGTAGCCTTGTGGTTAGAGTTTGCTAATGCTGGAACAACTCAGTGGCAGAAAGATAATTATTTTGCACATTGGAAAGAAATTACAACAAAAAAACTAAGCAAACAAGAATGTTATTTGGCTCTAACAGAGAGTACACAGTAAACAATACCTGACTACTGTGACTGACCCAAAATTAAGGAAATATTTTTACTATGTAGAGACTCAGCGAGCATAGCCTTGCTATTGAGAAAGGCCGCCGTAGGCAGACCTGGCTCTCAAGAGAAGGCAGACTGCCCACAAAATGAGGTGGAAAACTGAGGTGCACTTCCTAACCTCCTGCCAAATGTTTGACCATATTAGAGACACATATTTCTCTCAGATTACACAGATCCACAAAGAATACGAAAACAAATCCAATTTTGATAAAACTCCCATATCTACTGGGTGAAATACCACAGTGTGACATCACAGCAGCAAGATGTGTGACCTGTTGCCACAAGAAAAGGGCAACCAGTGAAGAACAAACATCATTGTAAATACAACCTATATTTATGTTATTTATTTTCCTTTTGTACTTTAACTATTTGCACATCATTACAACACCGTATATACAGTTGAAGTCAGAAGTTTACATACACCTTAGTTAAATACATTTAAACTCAGTTTTTCACAATTCCTGACATTTAATCCTAGTAAAAAATCCTTGTTTTAGGTCAGTTTAGGTCAGCACTTTATTTTAAGAATGTGAAATGTCAGAATAATAGTAGAGAGAATTATTTATTTCAGCTTTTATTTCTTTCATCACATTCCCATTGGGTCAGAAAGTTTACATACAACTCAACTTAGTATTTGGTGGCATTCCTTTAAATTGCTTAAACTTGGGTCTAACGTTTCAGGTAGCCTTCCACAAGCTTCCCACAATAAGTTGGGTGAATTTTGGCCCATTCCTCCTGACAGAGCGGTGTAACTGAGTCAGGTTTGTAGGCCTCCTTGCTCGCAATCATTCAGCTCTGACATTTATAGATATTTGTATCAAGCTGTTGTCTGCCACATCAATCGCAAGTTACTGTTGTCTAGCATTTTCCAAGTATCTTGGGGATTTGCCTTGAAGACTCTTTCCACCAAAGCTTTAACGTTCGACGTCTTAGAGTGCTAGATAGACACGCGTAATTTCCTCTATAAGCGTTGTAATGCACAGCTCCTGCGAAACGACCCATTCGTGCCACCCTGTGCTTCATACGTGATTGTAATATTCGCTTCAAGCAATGCGGCCCTCCTCCACATTGATGTCAGTGGCAAACAGTATATTTTAAAATGCCGAGGTAATTCTCCAAGTGGAGTCCCCACATGAATCTCCTTTTATGGCGGTTTCGGAGATGGCCTGCAAGCGGCTTCGTGTCATACTCTACGGAGATATCTTACCCTGTCTCCAGATCTCGAATTGCTTGTCTGGATGATTGACTCCCCAAAGTACGTATCGAAGAAGCTTCCTTCCCTGGTTGACTAGATCTTCCATGGTAATTGCGAATTGTTGTACAGGAATTGTCTTGCGTTGAATTCTAGGATGCTTTGGGTCTACGTTTGAGGCTTCTGATTTCCTATGTCATGATTCAAGCAAAGAGGCACTGAGTTTGAAATAAGCCTTGAAATACATCCACAGGTACACCTCCCAATTCACCAAAAGATTGTTCAATTACGCTATCAAAGCTTCTAAAGCCATGACATCCATTTTCTGGAATTTTTCCAAGCGTTTAATTGGCACAGTCAAGCTTAGTGTATTGTTAAAGTCTGACCCACTGGAATTGTGATACAGTGAATTATAAGTGAAAAAATCTGTCTGTAAACAATTGTTGGAAAAATGACTTGTTCATTGCACAAGTAAGATGTCCTAACGACATGCCCGAAACTATAGTTTGTTATACAAAAATATTGGGGAGTGGTGTGAAAAAACGAGTTTTAAGTGACTCCAACTAAGTTATGTTTAAGCTTTCCGACTTTCAACTCTAGACATAATATTAACATTTGAAATGTATTCATTCTTTTGAAACTTTGTGAGTGTAATGTTAATTTTTATTATTTATTTTTGTATATTATCTACTTCACCTTGCTTGGCAAATGTTAAACATATGTTTTCCATTACCAATAAAGCCTTAAATTGAAGTTGAAATTACATTGAAATTGAATTGAGAAAGAGGAAGGAAGGAGGATTTTGGGTCATAGAATCGCTTCAAAAGCTTCTGTCACTTAGTTGTTGTTGCTGTCAAGATGTATTTCTCTCCTCAGAGACAATATAGAGAGATTTGAGAGAGATAAAGAGAGGACAGAGAGAGAGAGAGAGAGAGAGAGGAGAGAAGAATGAAGAGACGAGGGAAGAAATGGACAGAGGAGACGAAGAGGAGGAAGAGAGCGAGAGAGAGCGAGAGAGAGAGAGAGAGAGAGAGAGAGAGAGAGGAGAGAGAGTAGAGGAGAGAGAGATGAAGAGAGAGAGAGGAGAGAGGAAGAAATGAGAGAGAGAGAGAGAGAGAGAGAGGAGAGAGAGAGGAGGAAGCAGAGAGAGACGAGAGAGGAGGAGGAAGAGGAGAGAGAGAGAGAGAGAGAGAGAGAGAGAGAGAGAGAGAGAGAGAGAGAGGAGAGAGAGAGAGAGAGACGGAGAGAGGAGAGAGAGAGAAGAGAGAGAGAGAGAGAGAGGAGAGAGAGAGAGAAGAGAGAGAAGAGAGAGAGAGCGAGAGAGAGAGAGAGAGAGAGAGAGAGAGAGAGAGAGAGAGAGAGAGAGAAGTCAGAATTCTTAATTGATCTGAAGAGGACGTGCTAAATGGGCAAATAGTGGGAGAGAGTGTTGGATCTTCTCCCCTCGAGCTCTGTCTCTGTCGTCTTCTCAGGCTTGGAGTGCACATCTGCGCAGAAACAACTGCGCAATAAACTACACCACACACACACAAGCACCAAGACACACACACACACACACACACTCACAAGCACCACACTACACACAAATAACAAACACACAGCAACACACAGACACACTGTACATACATACATACAAAAAACATGCCACACACAAACACAACTATTCCTCTTACCGTTAACACATATTACTTTTCTAGACTGTGTAAATATTATATGAATGCGTTCTGTTCTGCTCTCGCCCATAGGCAGAACCTCTTGAAGTTCATTGTTTGGTTCCAGGTTAACCTTAATTGGTTTCCATGTGATGAGGGTTTACATGGAAACACGGTTCTAAAAGAGTACTCCTTGGAACGCAAAGAGGGTTCTCCCTTGACATTACCAAGAAGAACCATTTGTTAGAACCTAAAAGTGTATACACACCAACCTGCGGAAATACAGACCTCCTCTCTCGCTCTCCTCATTCTAATTCAATTCAATATTCAAATTGGAACATTTATATGACATGGGAAAGATTATTCATTACTATACGATTGTAATAGAGTATACTTCGAAAAATTCAATTAAAAATATATACTGTATATATATACACAAATATATATATACTTTATATATAAAATAATGGGGACTACAGCAAATAATAAAATAGTAAGTAGGGGAACATGGGATTAACCATTAATAAAACAGCTAAAAACAACCAAACAAACTCTCTCTCTCTCTCCTACCCTCCCTCTTCCTCTCTACCCTC
>NW_019944532.1:51598-58101 GCF_002910315.2 Salvelinus sp. IW2-2015 | reverse complement strand
AGAGGTCAAACTGGTCATTGTGATCATCTGCTAGAGTGAAAGATGTGTGTCCGTGGCTCAACAGTTCCTTTGACGCCGGCCCGGGTTGAACCGAGCGTCGACGGGGAGGGAGGAGCAGTAATCTGCGCCTCTCGCTCCGAGGTCATGTTGTCAACGAGGCAGCATGGTGCATCGCCCAGGAAACATCTTTCCACACAATATATGGTGTAATTTTCAAACTTGTTTTCATTGGGAAGGCAGATAAAGCATTTTTTATTAAAAAAAAAAATCAAAAGCAAACACTTTTGCATGTGAAAACATAGAATCCTACTCATTACTACACATGCTTAATTAAGTCAGTTTTGTTTTGAACCGACTCTGCCGTCGGCCAGAGCGGGGTACCGCCCGGGACGCTGCCTGGTTCCTAATGCAATCAACTGTCAGCTGGTGTCACACACAGATCAATAGAACTAATCAATTAATCAAACCCCCTCAATTTGACTTTATCTGACCTTCTTCTCCATTTTAAGAAGAGAGAAGAGAAGAGATGAGAAAGGAGAGGAGAGGATGTGAGGAGATTAGAGATGAGGAGAGGAGAATAGAGAGGAGAGGATGTGAYGAGATTAGAGATGAGGAGAGGAGAATAGAGAGGAGAGGATGTGAGGAGATTAGAGATGATTAGAGGAGAATAGAGAGGAGAGGATGTGAGGAGATTAGAGATGAGGAGAGGAGAATAGAGAGGAGAGGATGTGAGGAGAGAGGATAGGAAGAAATAGAGATGAGGAGAGGAGAAGCGAGGAAAGGTGACAGGATGTGAGGAAATGTACATGGAGAAAGAGCCCTTGTCTTGACTAGACAGTTCAACTAACCGTATTTCAAATAGAGTCCCTTCAGTGTGTGGGTAGAGTCCAGTCAGTGTGGGTAGAGTCCAGTCAGTGTGTGGGTAGAGTCCAGTCAGTGTGGGTAGAGTCCAGTCAGTGTGTGGAGTGTTTGTAGGTGAGTCTAGTTGTCGTGGGTAAGAGTCTTTCAAGCTGTTTGGGAGTAGTAGTCATGTTTGTGTGGGTATGAGCGTCGAGTTGTTGTGCTGGATTCAGTCGTATTGTTGTGGGTCTATGATGTCCCTATTCTATCGTGATGGGTAGTATGTAGTCAGTCAGTCGGTGGTAGAGTCGAAGAATCATGTGTGTGGATATGATCTCAGTCCGTAGTGTGTGGAGGTAATGATGTTCAGGTAATTTGTGGAGTAGGCGTCATAATGCAAGTAGTTCGGATGTTACGTCCAAGTCTGTGTGGGTTAGAGCCAGTCATGTGTTGTTGGGTTAGAGTTTTTCCAGTCTATGTGTGTTGGGTGAATGTTCCATGTCAGTGTTTTGTGTAGAGTTATCGTGTTGGTTAGAGGTCTTTCGTTCAGTGTGTTGGGTAGAGTGTCCAGGTAAGTGGTGGTTGTATCGATGATCAGTCAGTGTGTGGGTATTGAGCAGCAGTTCGTTGGTGTTATGAGTCCGATGTCATGGGTGGGTGATGAGCTCAGTGTTGTTTGGTGACGCGCAGTCATTGTGTGGTTGTAAGATCCGAGTCAGTGTGTGTGGGTATGAAGTTCCAGCAGTGTGTGGGTCGCGCTTCATCCGTGTTGGTGGTTAAGTCAGTCAGTTGTGTGGTAGAGTCTCCATGTGTCAGTGTGTGGGTGATGGTCAGGTGTGTGGGTTAGCAGTCAGTGCAGTGTGGTATTGGTTGTTCTTGCTGGGTAGTTCAGTTTTTTATCGCGGGAAAGTTACTAGACGGTTCTTATAACTTGTTGTATGTTCTGGTAATATCAATTATAGTGTCAGTAATTGATTATGTATTTGAAGGGGAAAGTTCGGGATTTTACAGCAGAGGGATATTTCTTGCATCGATAAGAGTCTTCCTTTTGGAAGATTTAGACTTTAAACAGTACATGTATTTTAGTAGTTAATTGCAGATTCTATGCTGTGGAGGTTTATTTTTACCATAATAAAGCTGTTGTTTGTTCTTTTGTTGTATTATCTATTTTTTGTGCCTCTTGACGTCGTTGTTGATGATCAGCAAGTACAAGCTTTTTTTTGTTTGTGTTTTAGTGATGTCTCTTTCAGAACGTTGATGTCAGTTTGCTCTGAGTACTTGACGAGTCTCTAGACAGTGGCGTCTGTGTATTTAGTGTCCTCCTTGTATGCCGGCAGGTAGTGACTTTAAGTGTGTCATCTTGAGAATTTTAATGGGGATTTGTTTCTTCGTAGCGGGTAAGTTATTCGGACGTTAAGACTCAGTCTGTAGTCATGGTATCACATGTCTCATGTTTGGAGTTATCTATGCATTTTGCTATTTATAATAAGTACTGTCCTTATTTTTTTTATTATTATGATATGTTGTCTATTTAATCTTAAATTAAATTGGTATTTTATTAGGTGTTGTGTTTATTCCAATAAAAATGAAAAATACTGGATTCTTTTTACTTGGTTCCATAAACTCCTTGTAATTATTTTAAGTCTTTAACAGAACGAATATCCTAAGTCAGAATATGCACTAGAATAAGGTCATTCTATTGTGTTTGGTGGTCTAAATTTAATTACAGACTTAATATGCCTTAAGTGAAGTATTAATTATATTGAAACTACTTATTGTGAAGTGCAGAGTCCAGATGTTCTGGTGGCTGACTAGTATCATGAGTGTATATCGGAGATTTTCACAGCCATTTCAAATATATATGCAGTTACTCTCTGCTCACGCTCAAGTAACGTTTGTTTTTTACTAAGATCGTTCCATACAAGATACTACGTTCATTCAAATTAGATAATTCCTTGAGTTATTTTTTTTGCCTTGGGCTCTCAGGGCTTCGTGTAGAGTGTGTTATTAATCTAACTATGTCTTCTTGGTCTTGGTCTGTCTCTTGTCTGGTCTGGTCTGTCTGTCTGTCTGTCTGTCTTCTGGTCTGTCTGTCTGTCTGTTATGTCTAGTTGTCTGTCTGTCTGTTCTGTCTGTCTGTTGTCTGTCTGTCTGTGCTGTCTGTCTTTCTGTCTGTCTGTGCTGTCTCTGTCTGGTCTGTCTGTCTGTCTCTGTCTGTCTCTGTCTTCTTGTCTGTTCCTGTGTCTCTGTCTGTCTCTTGTCTGTGCTCTGTCTCTGTCTGTCTGTCTGCTTGTGTCTGTCTTCTTCGTCTGTCTGTTGTCTGTCTGTCTGTCTGTCTGTCCTTGTCTTCTTCTGTCTGTCTCTGTTCTGTCGTCTCTGTCTCTGTGTTCTCTGGTCATCTGTCTCTGTCTCTGTTCTTGTCTCTGGTCGTCTGTCCTTCTTAGTTTGTCATATGTTCTGTGGTCTGTCCTGTCTCTCTGCGTGATGTGGTCTGTCTGTCTCCTGTTATCGTTTCTTGTTATGTGTTCTATATGTCCTGCTTCTCTTCTTGTCTATATTCGTGTTACTGTTCCTGTCTATTTCGTTGCGTTGGTTTGTCTGTCGTGTTCTGGGGTGTTCGTCTGGTTGCTTGTTCTGTTCTGGTTGATCTGTCTGTCTGTCGTGTTCTTGTTCTGTTGTCTGTCCTGTCTGTCGTCTGTCGTCTGTCCGTTCTGTTGTTCTGTCTCTGTCTTGTCTGTCTGTATTCTGTTCGTAGAGATGTTTAGTTTTACTGAAGTCTGTCTGTCTGTTCTGTCTGTCAGTGTTGTTCTAGCGAGATTCGTTGTTAGTTAGACTAAGTCTGTCTGTTCTGTCTCTTCATTATGTTCTTATGTATATGCTGTTAGTACTAAGTCATGTTCTGTCTTGTCTGTCTGCAGTGGTTCCAGGAGAGGTGTTAAGTTAGCTTAAGTTGTGGTCTGGGTCTTCTGTCTGCAGTTCGTTTCAGGATGTGTTTAGTTTTTTGTAAGGTCTGTCTGTCTGTTCTGCAGTGTCAGAGCGATTGTTCGTTCTAAGTTGCCTTGTGCTGTATGCATTATGTGTCCAGCGGTATGTTTAGTTACTAGTCTGTTTGTCTCGTCTGCATGTGTCCGGAATGTAGTTTCAGTTACTTAATGTCGTCTAGGTCTGAGGTCGTCTTTGGTTGCCAGGATATTGTGTTCTACGTTACTAGTCTTGTCTTGTTTGGTCTGTTCTGTCTTGCAGTGTGCTAAAGGTAGATGTGTTTCAGTTACTTAAGTCGTACATGTCTGTTCTGTCGCAGTGTATGTGATCAGGAGAGGTTTAGTTTTTACAGTCTGTCGTGTCTGTCTGTTCTGTCTTGCAATCTTTTGTCAGGGAGCTATGGGGACTGCTTCAAGCAGACGTATCTTCTCATGAAGTCATTTCCTACATGAATTTTCATATGACCCATGACGACCAGTATCCTTAACATTGCATTGCTGTGGGTTGTGGGTGTGTGTGTGTTGTGTTTGTGTGTGTGTGTGTGTTGTGTGACTTGTGTTGGTGTCTGTGTTGACTTGTGGGTGTGTGTGTGTGGTGGTGTGTGTGTTTCGTTGTGTGTTTTGTTGGTGTTGTTGTTGTGTGTGTGTGTTTGTGTGTGTGTGTGTGTGTTGTGGTGTGTGTGGTGGACTTTGATGTGTTGTGTGTGAGCTAGTTCTGCATCCTTCTCGTATCCTTACCTTTCTGTTGTAGCGTCAGCTAGTAGAATGTTCAACTAGGGACAAATTATGATAAGAAGGAAGTCAGGATCTACGCATGGTTTCTAGCACTTTGGTGAGGGGACTATTTTATATGGAGTGAATCCGTATGGCGAGCATCATTGACGGGTTAGTCCGTTTTCCGAGGAGAAGAGAGCTTCTTCGTTTTTTGCCGTGAGTGTTCATGCTTGACGCTGTGATACCTCATTTCACCTGTTATTGTCGTCCAGCACCGATGCAGAAGGATGCTTTCATTGTCATGAGTGGCCTCGCTGCTGGTGATTCTTGATCAGCCTCTATTCTGCATGACGGCACATTTATGTTCACTTCTGGCCTTTTTGGACACTGTTGTTTATTTAACTAACATCCAGAGAGGCTTTCAATGCCACAGAACGTCTTTTTGTTGGCCGTCCAGAATGTTTTAAATGCAATAAAACTGATGCAGTATCTTAGCAACTTGATGCTGCACCTGGCCTTTCTCCGATTCACTATCTGGACGTGGTTGTCTGAGAACTCTCTTTCAGACTTTCGACTATTAATCTTCTCCAATTCAGTATTTAAATCTTACGAATGGGCTTTCCTATTCGCAGTACAAAGCATTCTTTAATCTCATGCTTCCCTACATACCATGTAAACTGACCAATTCCTTATCGAATCATGACTTGGCTATGTATACAAAAAGCCTCCAACCTACCATATATTATTAGGATGCAGTCTAGTCCTAGTGCGTTTGCACACGAAAGTCCACCTATAAATCATTGCGACCTGTAGATCTTTGTACGATGGTCCTCGTTCATACCTGTTGCCAATACCTACTGCTCCAAGGTTATCTACAGTCTGTAAGGTAAGCCCGCTTATCTCAGCTCACTGGTTCTACCATAGCAGACCAAACCCGTAGCACCGGTCCGTCAGTATAGTCTTCTGGTCACCCATGCCATTCTTCTTTGCGCTGCCAATCCTTGTTCTGCTATATCTTGCAAATGAATGGAACCAACGTGCAAAATAATCTCTGAGCTGAGAGCCCTTACCTTTCTTCACTACTTAAGCACAAGCTGTCAGAAGCAGCTCACAGATCACGTGCACTTGACATATGCTCATTTGTAATAGTCCGATCCAATTCTACTCAGCCCCTAACTGTATTAAGTATTTCTTCCTTGTAGACGTACTTCTTGCATCTATCTATCTGCATCCTATCATTTCTCAGTGTTAGTAATTTGCGTATATTGTATTACTTTGTATCGCACGATGGCCTATTTGTTGTTGATATATACCTCATCTTTCGATTTTGCATCATACTGTAGATATTTTACTGATTTTTTGATGTATGTTGTTTTCATGTGTAACTCTGTGTTGTTGTATGTGTTGTTCTGCGTCTCTTTTTTCTTGGCCAGGTGTATGTTGCAAATGCAACTTGTTCAATAGCCTATCTGTTAATAAAGGTGAATATGAAAAAAATGAAAAAACTGTTTGGTCCATTAAATGACCATTGTGTTATGTGTGGATGCAGAAGGGGAGACGCTTGAAGGCGAAGAACCTCATCCAAACATACTCAAGACACAGTCAGGAATTTCAAGAGTGATCGCAATAGGTCTTCAATATGTGACAATGACCTAGCATACCAATATTGTGTAAATTGGCTTTAGGGACAGGGCGAGAAATGAAATAAACATGTGCGGCATGGAGGCTACGAAACCTTGACGCCGCTCGTCAGAGGATGGCCAAAATACCAAATTTATTGTGGGAATTGGCGGATATGTATATCGAATCTCTTTGACCCAATAAATTGTGTTCGCCCCGAAGTGGGATTTATGGAGAGATAATACTGATTACACTCGTTGACATTATTCTGACATTTCAATTTTATAATATAATAAATAAACTGATTTATAAAAAAGAAAAAAAATAGATATTGTTCATTCTCACAAT
>NW_019944532.1:49008-51573 GCF_002910315.2 Salvelinus sp. IW2-2015 | reverse complement strand
AGTGTGTGGGTAGAGTCCAGTCAGTGTGTGGGTAGAGTCCAGTCAGTGTGTGGGTAGAGTCCAGTCAGTGTGTGGGTAGAGTCCAGTCAGTGTGTAGGTATTGTGTTGTGTGGAGTTATTTTTAATCGCGGGAAGAAGTTTAACTAACGTCTAATTGTGTGTTTGGTAAACAAAAGTGTCAGTACTTGATGAGTACTTTGAGGGAAATTCAGGGAATTTAAAGCAGAGATATCTTCTGACATCGCAAAGAGGATTCTTCCCTTTGGAGATTTAGACTATTAAACAGTACAGTATTTTAGGAATAGAGTCCAGTCAGTGTGTAGGTATTGTGTTGTGTGGAGTTATTTTTAATCGCGGGAAGAAGTTTAACTAACGTCTAATTGTGTGTTTGGTAAACAAAAGTGTCAGTACTTGATGAGTACTTTGAGGGAAATTCAGGGAATTTAAAGCAGAGATATCTTCTGACATCGCAAAGAGGATTCTTCCCTTTGGAGATTTAGACTATTAAACAGTACAGTATTTTAGGAACTGCAGATTTATGCCGTGGATCTATTTTTACACATCAATAAACTGTGTTGTCTTTTGTTGATATCACTTTTGTGCCCTTSTTGACAGTCTGTTTGATTACAGCCAATAAAAGCTCTTTTTTGTTTGGTTTGTAGTGAGTCTCTTTCAGAACGTCTGATTGATCAGTTGCCTCTGAGTACTACAGTCTTCTAGACAGTGGCGTCGTGTATTAGTGCCCTCCCTTGTCCTCTGGCAGGAGGACTATAGATGTGTCATTCTGGAGATTTAAGGGATTGTTTCTCTGAGCGGGTAAAGTTATTTCTGACAGTTAAACACCAGTCTGTAGCAGGTATCCACAGCTGCAGTTGGAGTTTATATATTCACTTCTATTTATGAAATAATACTGTCCTTTATTATTTTATTATTAATGTATATGTGCTATTTTAACTTAATTAKATTGATTTATATTATGGTGTTTTTATTCCAATAAAAAARGAAAATACATTTTACTTGTTGTCCACCTAAAACATCCATGAATACATTTTTACAGTTCTTCAAAACAGAAACGACATATCCTAAAGTCAGAATATGCACTAGATACTAGGGCTACTATGGGTTTGGTAGGCTAAATAATTACAACTTAATAGGCCTAATGAAGTACAAATTATTATTGAAACACAATATTGTAGGCAGAGCCCAGAGCTTGTGGCTGACTAGTATCAGAGTGAAATCGGAGATTTCACAGCATTTAAAAATATATCTGCTCAGTTACTCTCTGCTCCACGCTCAAGTACGTTTTTTTTTACTAAGTCGTTCAAACAAGATACTACGTCATTCAAATTAGATAATTCCTTGAGTTATTTTTTTGCCTTGGGCTTCAGGGCTTCTGTAGGAGATGTGTTATTAACTAACTATGTC
Organism: Salvelinus sp. IW2-2015; assembly: GCF_002910315.2. NCBI lineage: Eukaryota > Metazoa > Chordata > Actinopteri > Salmoniformes > Salmonidae > Salvelinus > Salvelinus sp. IW2-2015. Next base: position 50,148 of record NW_019944532.1, on the reverse strand, counting down.
TGTCTGTCTGTCTGTCTGTCTGTCTGTCTGTCTGTCTGTCTGTCTGTCTGTCTGTCTGTCTGTCTGTCTGTCTGTCATGTGCCTTCTGTTCTTCTTGTCTGTACTGTCTGTCTGTCTGTGTCGTCTGTCTCTCTGCTTTCTCTGTTCCTCTGTTCTGTCTGTCTGGCTCCTGCATCCTGTTTTCTGGTGTCTCTCGTCTGTCTGTCTGTCTGTTGTCTGCTCTGTCTGTCTTCGTTCTGTCTGTCTGTCTGTCTTGTCTGTCTTTCTCTTCTCTGTCGTCGTCTGTCTCTGCTCTCCATGTCTCTGTCTTCTCGTCTCCTGCTCTTGTTATGTCGTGTCTTTGCTGCTGTCTGCTGGTCTTCCTGTCTCTCGTCTTGGTCGTCTGTCTCTCTGTCAATCTCTCTGTCTGTGTCATATATGTCTGTACTCTCTGTCTGTGTCTATAGTCTTGTCTGTCTCTCTGTCTATCTCTTGTCATGTGTCTGTCTGTCTTTGCTGTCTGTCTGTCTGTCTGTCTGTTCTGTCGTCTGTCGTCTGTCTGATCTGTCGTCTGTCTGTCTGCTTCTGTCTGTCTGCTTCTGTCTGTTTTCTGCTGCTGTCTCTCTGCTCGCTTTCTCTGTCCTTCGTGACAGTCTTGTTCGGAGGTTGTCTGCTCTGTCTTGTCATGCAGTTGTTTCAGGAGATGTGTTATACTAAGTGCTGTCTGTCTGTCTGTCTGCACGTCTGATTCAGAAGATGTTTAGTTACTACAGTCTGTCTGTCTTCTTCGGCAGTTGTGTCAGGAGAGCGGTTATTACTAAGTCATCGTCTGTCTGTCTGCATGTGTCCAGGAGAGTGGTTTTACTAAGTGTCTGTCTGTCTGTCCTGTCTTAGAGTTGTTGTACATGGATCGCGCAGTCCTTATTAGTACTAATCGTCGTCTGTTCGTTGTCAAGTTACTACTTGCTTGCAGTGTGTCCAGAATGTGGTTCGTTACAAGTCTTCGCTAATGTCTGTCTGCAGTGATGTCCAGAGAATCGTTGTTATTACTAAGTCGTCTGTCCTGTCTGTCTGCATGTGTACAGGAGATGTGTTAAGTTACTAAGTCTTTCTGTCTGTCGTTGTCCCAGTGTTCCAGGAATTGATGTTATTAACTCTCCT
>NW_019944532.1:42369-48341 GCF_002910315.2 Salvelinus sp. IW2-2015 | reverse complement strand
CCAGAAGAGAGATGTTGGTACAGTATGTTCTCAAGTAAATGTGTGGACGTGATTGGTCTAATGCAGGGATTTTTTCTGCCCATTAGAAATCCATGGGCGGGCTCAAACAGCGAATAACATTCTTTTTTAAATCCAAAACAGGTATGGTTAGGCAGTTCTCAGTGGTAAACTAATGTACTAAAACTCAGATATAAAGTGATGTATAAAAAAAGAAAGATAATGGACCTAAACTGCATTTTATAATATAAACCTTTAAGACGGACAATCACCACAAATACAAGCTTAGACAGATAGGCGGATGAATACAAAAATCCCCAAAACCAATGATTTTTTGTTGTTTGATTTGTTATCATGTTTGAAGAAAAGAAACACAGTTCATGCGTTTCGCGGTGGTAACACTACAATGGATTGCAGGAAATCTTCTAAAAACTGAAAAAGTTTCTTCAACCCATGGCAAGACTATTGTAGAATCAACAGGAAATTAGCTTTGAGAAACTTGTAAAGATGTTAGAATTGAAGGAGCTAGACTTAAAAATGTATCTCAACGTCCATGGAGATATATTGTAGAATTGGCAGGGAATTGGGCTTAAAATGCTACAATTATTTACTCGACTGCCACAAGATAGGTGACCTCTGCCAGCCCCTGCCAGCCTCCTGCCAGCTAAGCTCGTTTTGATCTGGAAGAAACATGTTTTGTATCACTGTGTTAGTGGATCATGCTGTCGAAAATCAATCATGTTTGGACGATACGACTTACTTGTTTCACGGAATGATGGTTCTTGAGTAATATCTAAATGCCACATATGCCGATTTCTTTCGAGAGAAGATTGTTTTCTCCAGTTCAATTTCCTGTTTTAAATGAGTCAAGAGACTGAAGCATAGAGTCACCAGGTGTATGTTAAGGTCAAATCATGAATCTTACTGGGTCTGATCCCTAGCTGGGGTCGCATCAAACCAAAAAAATGATCGACTACCTGACCCAACCACTCGAGGGTACATTTTTACTGATATTAAACTGGCGATTAAGCTATCTTTAACTACCAGCGTAAATCTGGTGAAGTTTGATCAATGAAGTCTGCTAAGTATGAGCTCATTGCTCAATAGGACCATTGAAGGTACAAACATTCAGAATAGTAGTTGTAATCATTTAGCAAAAATTACCAGTGACATTATCCGTTCACTGTCGTTATCGTGAATGGATTACTGTCCAATAACGGTGCTCCTACACAGGCGTTATGTAGCCGGAGCTCTACACCGGCGTCTTGTAGCATGGAGCTCATAAACCACTCTGTAGCCGGGCTTACCTCGTCTGAGCCCGGAGCTCTACACGCCCTCCCCGCGTCTTGTTATGGTCCGAGCCTACACTGGCCTCACACCAAGCGTCTTTAAGCGGAGACTCTCCAGACCGCCTGTCTCGTCACCCGGTTGTCTGGTAGCCGTAGGCTCTACACGAGCGTCTATGGTAGCCGGAGCTGCTACACGGCGTCTTGTCACCTGGGTGTCTTGCGAGGAGCGTCAGCACTGGCCTCTATCACCAGACGTCATTGTAAAGCCGTCGCTCTACAACCCCGGCCAGCTTTCGCTCGGTGTGCTTGCTAAGCCGGATCGCTCTACCACCAGCGACTCTTGTAACCTGGTGCTCTATCACACGGCGTCCTTGTGCAGGGAAGCTCTACATCCGGCGTCTTCAGTCGCAGGGAGCTCATAACCGGAGTCTTGTGAGCAGGAAGCTCACATCCCAGCGTACCTTGTCAGCCGGTCGTCTTGTTCGCCGCCCGCTCTACACTGCTCTACCACCGGTGTCGTCTTGTAGCCGGTGCTCTACACCGGCGTCTTGTCACCGGTGTCTTGTCAATTTCTCTGCTATTTGTCATAACGCATTTAGGAAGTAGAGGGCAGTTTGTAGATGACCCATTCAGGGAGTAGAGGGCAGTTTGTAGATGACCCATTTAGGGAGTAGAGGGCAGTTTGTAGATGACCCATTCAGGAAGTAGAGGGCAGTTTGTAGATGACCCATTCAGGAAGTAGAGGGCAGTTTGTAGATGACCCATTTAGGAAGTAGAGGGCAGTTTGTAGATGACCCATTTAGGAAGTAGAGGGCAGTTTGTAGATGACCCATTCAGGCAGGCATCTTTATTATCCCTGGAGTGGGAAGTGGGATTTCCAGTTGTGCCAAAGCTGACACGTTTGTTCTGGTGACGAAAATGTACTGAGCATGGTTGATTGTGAAGGGACAGACCCACCTGTCAGTACTGTAGGCCTAGTTGTGTTGCTGTAGGTTCACTGTAGACAGAGGCGAAGGGCGAAGGCCGTATTTAAAACAAGGCTCAGTGAGTGTCCTGCTTGGAGCAGAGCAGACCATCTGAGCTAGGACGTCCTGTTGTTGGCTCTTCAGTTGATTTGAAATGCTTAAAAAACGTGGCTCCGGACTTTACTGCCGTACTTCATATGAGAAGACTGCATTTTCACGTGTGGCAGCAGTAGTCATTTTTTGTTTCACAAACAGCTGACCGAAGACGTCTGGGCTTTCGTGCGGTTGAGTCRGTTTCTGCGGTAACAGGGACTCTTAACAACGCGATGAAACTTTGTTGTCGCAAGCGAGTCTTCGGTTGCCCAGGCAACAAGCCCCTCCCTGCAGCAGCAGTAGCAGTAGCAGCGCACATGAAAATAGAATGAATTGTATGGGAACCGCTTACCTCTGGCAATATGACTGGTGAACTCGCAATGGCTGCCTGGTATTGTGATGCAATGATTTTCATGGTAACTTAAAATGATGTTACCTGATGTGGCTCATACTTTTTGTTGTTTGTTTTTAGTAATCAATAAATCAGAGCACATATTGAATGGTGTGATATTCTAACAGTGATACGTGTAACCGCAGTCATTTGTCTGACCAATAACCATCATCCGAAACTCGAATGACAGTCACAGCCCTAGTTGTGGGCGTTGACCTGGATTTGGACACGTTGACTGTACTTCCTGTCTCACGTTACTACTGTGTCTGCACGCTGCAACAGCCTKAAAACTGCTGTGCTGCTAAGCTGTTGCTTTGCTATGCCAACCTGCATAATCTGCCTCAGTGTCCTGAACCKCTTCCCACCACCCCTCCCCTCTCTCCAGCTCCGACGGTGTACTATAGCACCCCCTTGTGGCTGTTGTACCTACTACAACTCAACTAAAACCAATGAGTCAATGAGTCAATGAGTTGTGATGGGTTTGTGGGGTCTGGATGATGAAGGTTAGCTGTAATGTAAGTCCATATAGGACCAGACCTAAGCTAGATGATGTATGGTTTTTATACAGGAAGTGTTTGTATCATAGTGGTATTTATTTATTATAACGCTGATACTGTCCCAATTATGAATATTTATTTAAACAGGAAGAAGAGAGGGTTAGGAAGCAGGCTGATGACCACTGGAGACAAGACTAAAGGGTTGGGTAGGCAAGGGGGGTTATTTAGTAGTAGTGGCTTGGAGGCTAATCTGTTGTTCCTTCTATACCTGGTCGCCAGGTTTGTCTTCCTTCTATAGTCTGGTCCCAGATCCTTGTTGTCCTCCTTCTATAAGCCTGGTCCCAGATCTGTTGTCTCCTTCTATAGCCTGGGTCCCAGATATGTTGTCTCCTCTTTAGCAAGCCTGGTCCCAGATCTTGTTGTCTCTTCTATAGCCTGGTCCCAGATCTGTTGTCTCCTCCTATAGCTGGTCCCAGATCCTGTGGTCTCCTTCTTATAGCCTGGTCCAGATTGTTGTCCTCCTTCTATAGCCTGGTCCCAGATCTGTTTGTCTCCTCCTATAAGCCTGGTCCCAGATCTGTGGTCTCGCTTCTATAGCTGGTCCCCCGATCTGTTGTCTCCTTCAGTCTGGTCCCCAGATCTGTTGTCTCCCTTCAGTCCTGGTCCCAGATCTGTTGTCTCCTCCTATAGCTGGTCCCAGAATCTGTTTGTCTCTCCTTCTATAGCTCTGGTCCCAGATATGTGGTCTCCTTCTATAGCCTGGTCCCAGATCGTTGTCTCCTCTATAGCCCTGGTCCCAGATCTTGTTGTATCCTCCTATAAGCCTGGTCCCAGATCTGTTTGTCTCCTTCTATAGCCTTGTCCCAGATCTGTTGTCTCTTCCTCTATAGCCTGGTCCAGATCTGTTGTCTCCTCCATAGCGCTGGTCCCAGATCTGTGGTCCTCCTTCTATAGGCCTGGTCCAGATCTGTTGTCTCCTTCAGTCTGGTCCCCAGATCTGTTGTCTCCTCCTATGCTGGTCCCAGATCTGTTGTCTCCTCCTTCTATAGCCGCTGGTCCCAGATCTGTTATAGTGTCTACACGTCTATACCTGGTCGATCTGTGTATCTCTGTAGCCTGGGTCCAATCTGATGTCTCCTCCTATAGCCTGGATCCCAGATTCTCCTCTAACTGCAGATCTGTCTCTCATAAGCCGGTCCCAGATCTGTTGTCTCCCTTCTATAGCTGGTCCCAGATCTGTGTCTCCTCTCTATAGCCTGGGTCCCAGATCTTGTTGTCTCCTTCTATAGCCTGGTCCCAGATCTGTTGTTCTTCTTATAGCCTGGTCAGAATCTGTTGTTCTCCTTCTGTAGCCATGGTCCCAGAATCTGTTTGTCTCCTCTGTAGCCTGGTCCCAGATCTTGTGGTCTCTCTTCTATGAGCCTGGTCCAGATCTTTGTCTCCTTTCTATAGTCCTGGTCCAGATCTGTTTCCTCCTCTCTATAGCCTGGTCCCAGATCTGTGGTCTCTTCTGTAGCCTGGTCCCAGATCTGTTGTCCTCTTCTATAGCCCTGGTCCCAGAATCTGTGGTCCTCTTCTGTAGCCTGGTACCAGGATCTGTTGTCTCCTCCTATAGCCTGGTCCCCAGATCTGTGGTCTCCTTCTGTAGCCTGGTCCCTCAGATCTGTTGTCCTCCTCCTTCTATAGCCTGGTCCCAGATCTGTGGTCTCCTTCTATGCCTGGTCCCAGATCTGTTTTTGTCTCCATCTATAGCTCGGTCAGTAATGTTGGTCTCCTTCTATATGCTCTGGTCCGCCAGATCTGTAGTCTCCTTCTATAAGCCTGGTCCCAGATTTATGTGGTTCTCCTTCTATAGCCTGTCCCTCAGATCTGTTAGTCCTCCTTCTATAGCCTGGTCCCAGATCTGTTGTCTCCTTCTATAGCCTTGGTCCCAGATCTGTTTGTCTCCTTCTAGAGCCTGGTCCCAGATCTGTTGTCTCCTTTATAGCCTGGTCCCAGATCTGTGGTCTCCTTCTATAGCCCTGGTCCGCAAGATCTGTGGTCTCCTTCTATAGGCCTGGTCCCAGATCTGTTGTCTCCTTCTGTAGCCTGGTCCATAGATCTATCTGGTTGTCTCCCTTCGTCCTGGTCCCAGATCTGTTGTCTCCTTCGTAAGCCTGGTCCCCCAGAATCTGTTGTCTCCTTCTAATGCCTGGTCCCAGATCTGTGGTCTCCTTCTATAGCCCTGGTCCAGATCTGTATTCTCCTTCTGTAGCCTGGTCCAGATCTGTTGTCTCCTTCTATAGGCCTGGTTCCAGATCTGTTGTCTCCTCCTCCATTAGCCCTGGTCCAGAATCTGTTGGCTCCTTCTGTAAGCCTTGTCCAGATCTGTTGTCTCCTTCCTAATAGCCTGGTCCCGATTCTGTAATCCTCCCTTCTATAAGCCTGGTCGCCAATTCTGTTGTCTTCCTTCCTTATAGCCTGGTCCCAGATCTAGTTTGTCTTCCTTCTAATAGCCTGGTCCCTGATCTGTTTTTGTCTGCCTTCTATAGGCTGGGTCGAGATCTGTTGTCTCCTCTTATAAGCCTGTCCCAGATCGTTGTCATCCTCCTATAGCTGGTCGCCAGAATTGTGGTCCTCCCTTCTAATAGCCTGGTCCCAAGATCTTGTTGTCTCTTTCTTCAGTCTGGTCCCAGATCTGTTGTCTCTTCAGTCTGGTCCAGATCTGTTGGTTCCCTCACCTTCAAGGCTCTGGTTCCTC